>NW_028280803.1:2177500-2477500 GCF_059751285.1 Brachycentrus maculatus
GAAGAAGCGTTTTCATCTCATCCGCGGTAACAGTGTGGTATTTCACCTCTCTAATCAGAGCCGTTACAGCCTAGAAGTAAGGAAAACAAATTAAATAAGTTCAAACACGTACATACATTCCATATGCTCGAGTGATGAATAAATTAGGTACTACCTTAAATGCGTTAGCAACCAGATGGAAATTATCATCCTTTTTACTCAATCCTGAAGTGGCGTACTTGTGAAGCACTTTGAAAATAATCGAGCTAATTTCCGCAATATTTGTTTTCATGGTCGGAAGATCAAACTTTTTAGACCACAGAGATGTCACACATTTCAACGCCAATGTGGAAACTTTGACCTGGGAACTTTTCATAGCTTCTATTATGTAAGAAATACTTTGGTCTATTATAGCTTTGTATTCTTCGCTGCCGATGTTGTCTTTTTGTAAAGTAGCGTATAGTAGATTTAAGGCGAATTCCGTCAAGACATGGACATTCACCTGTGCAGATGTCCTGATTTTGTTTTGCGGAACACCTTTCTTCCCCCTCGGATCTGGAGCAATCAGGAAACAATCGGGTTTCAAAATTTTGTATCTCTCGTTGCGGTCTTCCGTGAGTTTTCGCTTCTCGGTTCCGTAAATCAATTTACTAATACTTCCGGATAAGACGCCGTGGAGAAATGAAAGTAAAGCCACGATAGAAGTATTCTTGTTCTCTCCCAATCCGATGGACATGTGCTGCAATGCACTTTGTACTTTTAAAATGACTCTCTTGGAATGCGAGGTCTCAGCGATGTCTTTGAATGGTTTGATCAAATTGGTAAGGCATGATTCCCCTATGTTTGAGGCGATAATACGAAGAGTCGAATAACTCTTGATACTCGGTTTGGCTTCGGGAGCTTTCTGACCGAGCTTGATCACCTCTTTCTCTTCGGAAGCCTTTCCGAACAAATCGTTCAAGCACACTTTTAAAATATTTTGTAGATGTTTGTCCATTATCCCCGGAGTGAAGCTGTCCTTCAACGTGACCAATACGGTGTGGACTGTGGAGATTAGGACGTGAACGTGGATTCCTCTGGTCAAGAGGACTGTCAGGTGACCCAATAATGTGCCGAGGTACGTTGTACCGATAGCCAACATAATTTTGGACAAAATTTCCCTAGCCGATGACCGAACTCCGATCATGGGAGACTTTAAAAAGTTGCTAACTTTAATGAGGACACTGTAAGAATTAAAAAAAATACATATGTATTTAGAAATTAAAAAAGTTACATAAAATTTACTGATCAATTAATTGTGATTGATAAATACCTTAAAATATTATTTTTTAGCATCGGTTGAGGGAGTTTTTGCAGAAGTTTAACTACAGCTAGGGCCATTGGTAATTTGAGTTTTTCTTCTGCCTCTCTGCGAGAACTGGCACCTTTCCTCATTGTCTTATGAGAAGATTCATGCTCCATAACCTGTGAAGAACTCCTAAAAAAAAACAAAATAAAAGATGTTAATATGAATACAAAATACAAATTATTGAATATCAAATATAAAATTCAACATCTTAACTCACCAATCTAACTGCGTGAGAATTTCTGTTATAGTAGCTATCACCCTCTTGGCTGTAGATGGAGAAAGTGTATACACCCTTTCAAATGGTAGAGAGCCAGTTTGCTGCTCAGACACTTCTTCAGGCAAGTCATCTCCTTCCAAAGGAACATCCAATTCAACACCTTCGGATCCAGTGGACTCTTTTACCACAGCAGACTTATTCTTCTGCATTTCGAGAACTGAAGATATTTCGAGACTGTCTGCCCTCGACAAGTCAAAATGGAAAGCATCTAGTATAATAGACACTAACTTGATCAGCTGTTTTTGGTATTCCGATGTTTGCCGCAGCTTGCCCACGTAGAACTTTAAAATAGCTTCATATTGACGCCAAGGAAGTAAATGGCAAACCACTCCAATAGTTTCGATCGCGGCATCGACTAGGGCATATTTAGGAGTGTATTTTTCCGAACAGATAAACTGGGATGCCAGAGGAATTATGAATTGAGTCAAGGTTCTATAACCTGGAACAGTGGGCGATTCTTTGATGTAATTACAAAATCTTTGCAATGCCCTGATCTTGCGGTGAAATTGCAAATGCTGAAGGTTTTCAAAGATGTCGACTTCTCTGTTGACTTTATTGCTAAGAGGTAAAAGCTCCCTGAATGTTGTATGAGCGTCCGAACATTCCCTCACCAACTCTCCTAATAGTGCGATTGCTTCCATTTTCAGAGTTTCATTATCAATTTTCAAACTGTTACGTATGAGCAAAAGAACTGTGTCATTCAGTAAGTACTCTCTATCTGGAGAATCCTTATATTGGTCAATTAACTTGGGAACAATTCTTTGCAGACACGCGATTGATGTATTCCTCAAGGATAGATCGGTGCAATGTCTTATAATAAAGAAACAATTGTGTATTATTAAAGCGCTCAGGTCCACATCTAATTTGCCTTCGTCCGAAAGTTCATAAACCTTTTTGTATGCGGAGATTCGTTTTTCAAAATCGGGCTGTTCAATCCATTTTTCATCTGGCGCATTCATGTCGCTGACGATAGAAGCTGTCAGAGAAGTCGCAGTATCGTTTTCACCTAACAATTCTAACACCGTACAGAGAGCTTTCCTGGGAACTGCTTGTATTACTTTACTGAAGAGAGGCGTTATTGACCTGACATACTGTTTAGGATTTGCAGCCTTAGCCATGAGACCTGTCAAAGCGGTGATGGAAGCTTCCAGAGTGTCTTCTGCAGAATTCTGACCGACGCGGTTGATCAATATAGGCAAAGAAAATTGAAGAAGATTATCCACGACGGCGGAATCGTACACCATTTCGGTAACTCTCGATAATATAATAAGTTCACGTTTTTGCAATTTCTTAGGGTTGATATGTCCTAATTTCTTTTTGAGAATATCAACAATCTTGGAAATATGTGGAATCAATATACTACTTCCATAGTTGAGTTTTTCTCGCAGATTAAGATTTTCAATTTGCTCGTGTCGCAATGGTATATTAGACATCTCGGGCACTTGGATCAGCGGAGTTTCTTCATTTACTTGGAGAGTTAACAACTTTTCAAGAATCTGGACACACATTTCATTCACAGAGTAGTGAATCTTATCATTGCTCAACAGATTGAAATAAAACGGCAGTGGGCTCATTTCTGAACACTCGGGTTTATGAACGTTGAACAAAGAATGATATTGAGGATTTTGACTCCAAACGTGAAACAGTTTGAGGAGTGGTGTCGGGCTGTATATTCCCTCTGTGGGTAATCTGTCGAGGATTGGCCATACAAATGCGTCAAAAACTGGTGAAATTTCTATTTCATAATTCCAATTATACTTTTCAAATTGTTGAAAAAAACGGCCCACTGATTGGATACACCGATTTCGAATATCTTTGAGGATTTTCGAGTATCCCGATTTCAGTTTATGTTGTTCTGTTAGAACACCATTGACTGCATAGCCGATGCAGATAACCACCTTAAGTAACCGCAACATGAGAACTTCTTGTCCGGGTCGGATAAATTGTTCCCGCATGGTATCCACAAGCTGTAGAGATCCTAGAAACCGTTTAGGAGGAATTTGCGCCACTTCTTGAAGATTTTCAAGAACAGCTTTGGAGATCTCGGATGTTTCCAAGTCGATGTAATGTTCGAATAGTTGAAAAGCCATATTGGTATAAGATAACAATTCCGACTGCGTACATCCAGAAAGGAAACGCATCACTAAGGATCGCCGCAACTGACTTCCTCCTTTTTTATCAATTCCTATATTAGTGATCATTTTGCTGAAAGTAATTCTCAATATAATCGGTATGGCCACATCTCTATCGTCAGCCTCGATGCTTCCTTCTTCTTCCTCCATCCTAAATGATCGCAATTCATCCTTAAACTTTTTCCCGTCTATAAGATTGTATAAATTTTCTCTATAGGGAGTCAAATGTTTATTTTTATACTTCATAATACAATCGAGGGCAATTTTTTGTATGGTTGGATTTTTGTGCATCAAGAAATCTAGATACCTTTGATATAAAACATTTTCTTTATACATTGCCTTAGGATTTTGAATATTACTGTACACTTTTAGATAGGCAATCAAAGTATCGTAAGTGGATTTTGTAATTGTGTGAGAACTTTCTTCTTCCTCTTCTAAAGTTTCATTAATACTATTAATTTCCTTTAGTTCGCCGCATTCTTCAGTATCAACATCCATTTCTGAAGAGACTTCGGAAAATACATTTTCATTATGGGATTTTTCAAATTCAACCTTCAAAAAATTGTCAAATAGTCCTGTTAGGTCTCGGTTCTTTGTTTCACTCACCGACGGAGCATCGAATAATATTTCCCACAGACGAATTCGATATAGGGAAAAATCTGCCTTTTCCTCGATGTAGTTATATTCGCTATATGCAGATATCAGGAAATCTACATTCCCTGTAAAACCTTCCTTGGCGTCTGGAATTATAATGCCAGATTGAACGTGAGAAGTCGCCCGGAGTAAACAAGGGTAGAATGATTCCCAAAACTGCGTAATCGGCATTCCATTCGCATATGTCAAGATGAATGTTTTCAGCGAATCCCATAAGAGGTTGAAATTGACATGCATGAATCCTAGAGCATATTTAAGGGCAAAACTTTCAAATAGAGTGTCGGCTGAAAGTTGAAATTGTGTCGACCCGTGAATCATCCGAGATATGTTCAGCAACTGTTCTCTGTAATCAGTAACTGACGGGGGGAGGTTTTCAACCGAATGACAAAGAGAAAAAACTTCAAATTGCTCTTTGGTGCGCTTATCTTTCTCGAGTGTGAAAGTCTTTTTTGTATATTCCTGTTTGACACCTTGACTTTTTTTAACATGCTCTTCAAAAAGGCTGAAAATATGAGTAGTCAACAGTCTTACCTAAAATTAAAAACAGGTCAATTTAAATTTTCATCAGAAAAACCATTTACACTAGGTGTAAAACATTACAAATATTCACAATAGGTGTAAAATATTAATGTAAGACACATTATAATTTTTTACTTACTTCATGAAATGGTGATGTCAAATTTTTATCCATTAACACAAGAAGTCTTTGTAATAAGTCCATTTTTAAAGTTTGCTGTCTGCTGTGGACTGTAAGATACAAGTCCAGAATGCGCAAGGCGCACACAAATGTAGGAGAACAAGCGTGGGGCAAAAGTGTATCTAGTAAATTATGTTTATTAAACAGAGCATCGAAGCTTGTGATATCAACCGTGTGAATGGCGGCTTCAACAGCGATGGATAAGATGAATAAAACATTTCTCAAGGTCATGGCATCTTCTTCAGATATCTTACCATCTATCATACGGCTGTTTATATCCTCGATATGCAAAAGTAAATTAATCAATAGTTTTTCTAAAACATCTTGCACTCTTAGGAAATCAATTTTTTTTGTATGTGGCAAACAAATTAAAGAGCAGACACTGTTATCCGGAGCTTCTAATAATGTTGAAATATTTGTACCGATGGCGTCTAAAATTTTCTCGCTGTAGATACTTGTTTTTGATTCAAAATCAATAGGATATTTAACCCACGTGTAAAGATCAATCCCACTCTTACATAAAGGTGATTTTGTGATACAAATTTTACTCAATACTTTCACTGTACTATGATCAAATTCTTGAATGCATGTAATGAAGTGCGGCAAAATAATTACATCGAAACTCGGACAGGTTATCACTTCTTGAACAAAATTAATCACAATGTCACGATGCGGGATGCGTAGTATCTTCTTTATGATGGAAACTGCGTGTTCTTGCGGAATGTTTGTATGCTTAGAAATCAGCAGTAAAACACCTATCTGCGACGTCACACTCGTTACATTTTCCGGTAACTCTGCATCGAGCAACTGAATGACTAAAACAAGAACCGGGAAAGGGTTTGTTATAAAACTTCCGGCTCCGAATTCCGAGGTTTGTCCAATTAATTTCAAAACAAACTGCAATGCTTTGCAATCTTTATTTTTAGAAGTTTCATTCAAAAAGGTGTTGGCGGCGCTCAATATTGAAGACCAGAAAACTTCCCCGTTCTTAGGCTGAATGACTTGAAGCATGTCAGCTACTGTTTGGGTGAGTATTTCGAATAGGCAATTACGATGAATTGTTTTATCATCCAAACTTTCAAACAAAAATTTCAAAAAGGCTTCGGCACAACTGTGAAACTGATTACCCACTCCTCTCACTACTTCAAAGAGAAGACGGCCACATCCAACAATACCCTAAAAGAAGTAACGTAAAGATGTGATTTCTAAGACATAATGAGTAAATATTTTATAATACAGAAAAAACATTGCCGGTTATACTTACATCTTTCTTGGAATTGACTGTTTTAACTAAGACATGAAGAAACTTTTTCTTATCTTTGATATCTCGGGCTACAAATGCGAAACTCTCCGCAGCAAAATTGTTGACATACCACGGCATAGTCTCAGAAAGAAGAGGAAGAACGGCCTCAAACACTATCATTATATCCCTTTTTAAATATGTTCTTAAAGCTTTAAAAAGGAAAGCCAAACAAACTAAAGTCCACTCCAACTGTTCAGGATCTTTAGTATTCAAAAGCTGTATAAGAGTTGATAGAAAGTTTGGGAAATATATATAAAAATCTTCTTGTAGATCTTTGGCCAGAACTACAATAATTCTGAAAAATAAAAATGTATGCATTAGGTAAATTAAGTGAAGGAAAAAAAAGAGGCATTTAATCATCAAGACTACGAGTTAAGATGGCTGTATATAGATATTTGAAGACACCAGGTTAATGTGAAATAATATATAGGAGCCATTTTATGTTACTGATAAATTTCTGATCTGCGTGATACATAAAACTTACTCGAGTAAGGGTTGAAGAGTCAACGTAGTTCCATTTTTCAGGTGTTCAATTAATAAGTTGACAACCTCATCTTTCCTGTGAAGCAGCTGAGGGAGAGTGATAATGTTCTCCACTTTTTTACTAAAGCCGACATATTCTGTAGTCAGGTTCATAACCTTCCATTTCTGAATGGCTTTGTAAAAATGGGTTTCATTTTCCAGCGGAAAGTCCGCGTTGGCATGATCCAAGTGATATATTGCTGTATGCCGGACATCGATAGCACTAATGCGGTCAGCGAATGATGAAAACTAAAATAAAGGAGTCTTTCATGTAAAATATAACAATATAAAAAATGTTGCAAATAATGTAAACATGAATAAAAATTAATCACAAACAATAAAAATAACAGCTTTGCTAATTCATCTTGCTATAATATTATTGTTTTCAAAATATAAAAATTAGGTTATGGGAGATAGATAGCATTAAAATAACCGTACCTTAAACCGATTGGTGGATTTATGATACGATGATTTATTCTTCATTGTGAAATATTGTACGATTTCATTGATTTAAATGGATTATAAGTGCATATCTTGCATCCGGCTACACGTGAAAACTAAACGTCAACTTTGACAGAAAACCATGTTATGATAATTTTTTTTATTTTATTGTTATGTCCATAGACAATTATCTATTTCAAACCCATAGAGAAGATTTTTAATACGTACCTACCTAACCGTTCGAGAGAACGTTCTAAAATCATGACGTTGATAATGACGGACTATATCGCATGCTTTTTCCTTGATATATTGCATAATCTGGGTGTTTAAAATATTACATTAAAAATCGTTTTTCTTCCCATCAAAATTTTCACTTCTAGGCGCGCAGATAGATAATTTGTTTGTTATCAGAAAAAAAAATAATAATAATAAAACGACGGCGGGTTTCTTCAAAGCCTAACCTTTCTTTAGAAAAATAAATTTTACTATTTCGTACTGTAAAAGAATTTTGCTTCGGAACAATGATAACAGACCATCAATGTTTACGATGGGTAAGACCGGCAATTTAGCAATAATGCATTTCGTCATCCGCGTCTAGGGTCGTTAAAAACGGGCCGACCCACGGACCCAAGGCTACGATCATAAATATTATGCCGCCTTTGTAACTACCCTCGCGCCGCCTCTCGGGAGTGGAAGGCAGAGAGAGGATAGAACGCCACACTACCTTGTCTAATTTCTGCCATCTTTCCTTGTACGCGTCCATAAGGCACTCCCGTATGTACTGGCAATACATATGGATGAATAAATAATAATATATATATATAAATATACATCACGCTCTAAATTCCATTTAGGAAACTTGAAATAGCAATTAAAATTGAAAATTAAACTTTACATTAAAATCAACCTTGCCAGGAATCGAACCTGAACTTCGAGTGGTTGACAAACGCGTCAACCACTACTCTGAAAGGAGTCTTTAATAATAAATTATTTTATGTTATAATTATAAGTTAATCTAGTTATTATAATCAGTTTAATTAAGAATCAATTAGTTAATAATAAGTCATATTATAATTAGTTTTGTTAACTTTTAATTATTTGTAAGTCTATAACTCGGTTACTATTAACTAGTAGTTGTGGATACCATATGCTCCACCTAGGGAGCAGATATGGGTTTAAGATTATAGTAAGTAAGCTACGATAAGATTATTCTTAAGTTAACTAGGGTAAGGAGTAAGCGAGAGGGGTAATACGACCCTCTTGCTCTAGCAACAGTAGGGGTAGGACGCGAGCTGAAGACGCCTCACCCCAGTCGACGAAAAATCCCCGACCGCGCAGGTCGAACGCGCACGCCGTTGCGCTCGGCCCGAGCCCAAACTCGGCACTTCATCAGCTAAGTGCTCAGCCGCGAGGAGAAATCGTGTGAAGTGAAAAGTGTTCATTTCTCCAAGACACGATGTAGCCAGCGCTACAAGGCCATCTTCCAGCCGCGAAGATGCCTCATCCCTCATCCTTCACATCGAGGAACGCCAGATTCCTTCCAACAGCGAAGGAACTGCTCATCTAGGACGTCCGCCGTCCACCCAGGAACACTAGATTCCTGCCCCTCCAGGAACACCAGATTCCTGCCCCTCGAAGACCGCCCAGCCTACAACCTGTGGCCGTCACGCCCAACGGGATTCCACAACCCCGGAGCCGTTCATGGCTCATAACTGTGGAACAATCTCAATCTTCGTTACGGTGTTTCGTTAAGTGAATCTGTGAACAAGACATGAGCTAGAAAAGTGAACTTTGGACTGTGTTGAGGACCTTTCGTTTAGTATAAGCTATTTTCTAAGTGTTGTAATCTAGGGTAAGTCATTTTAATAATATGTCTACGTAATCGATTAAACCAGGTACATGAAACATTCAAGTTTAATTATCCTTCCCCCTTTTACCTTTATATTGATTGTAATTGTATTTAATTCGATGCATACTTCCTCCGGGCTCAAATAAACAAAGATTAAATTCATTCAGATTAGAACTTAACAAGCGCGATATTAATATATTGTACATAGCGAGGTAACACGGTACACGAGGCTTCCTTTTCCGCGGATAATCGAGTTCCCGGAATTCGAATTCGCCGCCCCGCGAGAACGATCAATGGCGATTCCCCCCCATTATCTCTCCAGAACGTAGCCGTCAGGATGATTTCCCTCCGAAATTATCGATCAAACCCCTTCTCTATGTCCAAATAGTAATCCCGAATGATCAGAGAGTTGTTAATTGTCGCCCGCACGTGGGGCGCGATTTGATTAGTTTTGCGCCCTCTAGCAAAACCAATAAAATCGGAAAAATCAAGTGCGATTTTCCTTACTCATGCCCTGAAACATATAAAAATTTTCTCGTCTCAATGCTCCTTCGACTAGCCAAATTAATATTATAAGTACGATCTTATTTTCTTAATTATGCCCGATCCTCTTAAATTTTATGCATCACATTTCTTTCGCATTCAATGACAATCTCTTGCACCCGAATTTTGGCTATTTTTATTCAAAAATATCCTGGCGCCCTTAATTAAATTCTTAATGTAATATGCGATTATAATTGTAATTTTCACGAGTTGACGATAGCAAATTATGTTTACGTAATGTTTTACTCAAGCGAGAGTACAACGGCTTTCATATTCTCCAAAAATCGCACAATATAGTTAAATAGAAACGATAGAATTAGTAATTTTTTTCCCCCTCGATCGAATAATTTCCATTTGTAAAATCGCGATTCTATGTCGTTATTATTGAAAAACGATACAACTTAATTATGGTTACATAATGTTTTGATAAAGAGATATCGAAATAGGTTAAAGTTTTAAATCATTATTGCATGAATTACGTTTTGAAGAATAAATTATTTTATAGATTCTTAAAATCCCATATTATTTTTATCAACGGAAGGTAATTTTAAACGGAATTGTTTCATGTACCTAATCACAACGACTTGAAAAGATGCTTATATTTTTGATAATTATCGTTAGTTTTCTCAGTGACAAAACAAATGCAAATTTTCATATTTTTATCGATAAGATTAACTCGGATTTAGTTATTAAAACAGGGAACCTGCCGATTGGTAAATTATTCGCCAAGAGGTTGGTTCGAAATTTCAAAAGGAGGAAAAAGAAAATCACTATTAAAAATATCTAAATTTTTCCAATAATAATTAAACAATCGCATTACCTAATCTCTAACTACTCTAATCAATTCCTTTCTCTAATGTATATTTTAAACATTCCAAGGGGTGGCGATTGATATATTGCATAATCTGGGTGTTTAAAATATTACATTAAAAATCGTTTTTCTTCCCATCAAAATTTTCACTTCTAGGCGCGCAGATAGATAATTTGTTTGTTATCAGAAAAAAAAATAATAATAATAAAACGACGGCGGGTTTCTTCAAAGCCTAACCTTTCTTTAGAAAAATAAATTTTACTATTTCGTACTGTAAAAGAATTTTGCTTCGGAACAATGATAACAGACCATCAATGTTTACGATGGGTAAGACCGGCAATTTAGCAATAATGCATTTCGTCATCCGCGTCTAGGGTCGTTAAAAACGGGCCGACCCACGGACCCAAGGCTACGATCATAAATATTATGCCGCCTTTGTAACTACCCTCGCGCCGCCTCTCGGGAGTGGAAGGCAGAGAGAGGATAGAACGCCACACTACCTTGTCTAATTTCTGCCATCTTTCCTTGTACGCGTCCATAAGGCACTCCCGTATGTACTGGCAATACATATGGATGAATAAATAATAATATATATATATAAATATACATCACGCTCTAAATTCCATTTAGGAAACTTGAAATAGCAATTAAAATTGAAAATTAAACTTTACATTAAAATCAACCTTGCCAGGAATCGAACCTGAACTTCGAGTGGTTGACAAACGCGTCAACCACTACTCTGAAAGGAGTCTTTAATAATAAATTATTTTATGTTATAATTATAAGTTAATCTAGTTATTATAATCAGTTTAATTAAGAATCAATTAGTTAATAATAAGTCATATTATAATTAGTTTTGTTAACTTTTAATTATTTGTAAGTCTATAACTCGGTTACTATTAACTAGTAGTTGTGGATACCATATGCTCCACCTAGGGAGCAGATATGGGTTTAAGATTATAGTAAGTAAGCTACGATAAGATTATTCTTAAGTTAACTAGGGTAAGGAGTAAGCGAGAGGGGTAATACGACCCTCTTGCTCTAGCAACAGTAGGGGTAGGACGCGAGCTGAAGACGCCTCACCCCCAGTCGACGAAAAATCCCCGACCGCGCAGGTCGAACGCGCACGCCGTCGCGCTCGGCCCGAGCCCAAACTCGGCACTTCATCAGCTAAGTGCTCAGCCGCGAGGAGAAATCGTGTGAAGTGAAAAGTGTTCATTTCTCCAAGACACGATGTAGCCAGCGCTACAAGGCCATCTTCCAGCCGCGAAGATGCCTCATCCCTCATCCTTCACATCGAGGAACGCCAGATTCCTTCCAACAGCGAAGGAACTGCTCATCTAGGACGTCCGCCGTCCACCCAGGAACACTAGATTCCTGCCCCTCCAGGAACACCAGATTCCTGCCCCTCGAAGACCGCCCAGCCTACAACCTGTGGCCGTCACGCCCAACGGGATTCCACAACCCCGGAGCCGTTCATGGCTCATAACTGTGGAACAATCTCAATCTTCGTTACGGTGTTTCGTTAAGTGAATCTGTGAACAAGACATGAGCTAGAAAAGTGAACTTTGGACTGTGTTGAGGACCTTTCGTTTAGTATAAGCTATTTTCTAAGTGTTGTAATCTAGGGTAAGTCATTTTAATAATATGTCTACGTAATCGATTAAACCAGGTACATGAAACATTCAAGTTTAATTATCCTTCCCCCTTTTACCTTTATATTGATTGTAATTGTATTTAATTCGATGCATACTTCCTCCGGGCTCAAATAAACAAAGATTAAATTCATTCAGATTAGAACTTAACAAGCGCGATATTAATATATTGTACATAGCGAGGTAACACGGTACACGAGGCTTCCTTTTCCGCGGATAATCGAGTTCCCGGAATTCGAATTCGCCGCCCCGCGAGAACGATCAATGGCGATTCCCCCCCATTATCTCTCCAGAACGTAGCCGTCAGGATGATTTCCCTCCGAAATTATCGATCAAACCCCTTCTCTATGTCCAAATAGTAATCCCGAATAATCAGAGTGTTGTTATCCTATATAAATTTAATTTCTAAATTTCCTCACAAGGAAACATTATTAATAGATTTATATTATCCACTGACACTTCGTGATGGAATTGCATTTTTAATATATTATTAGATTAAAACCAATATTTTTATGTCTGATGATGTCGGTAACGACGAAACCCGGTCGCTGGTCAAATAAAAAAAGTGGAAAAGCTAAAAATATTGGTTTTAATCTAATAATATATTGAAACCTTTTAAAATTGAAAAAAATTAAATTATTCATGACAAGGGAAAAACTATTCAACAAATGAAAATATCTAATCTTTAATATTATTCTACATGATTAATTATTTTAAATAAAACTACCGTTAGTAAATATTTGAATTTCTATATTATTTCTTCAATAAACCTTTGAAATAACGATATTTAGATGATAATAATTAGCATTAATTATACTGAACGGTGCAAATATTCAAAGGCATTTTTTTTTTCAAAAATATAATTATTTATCTAGAGGAGGAGGGAGAGAGTATCCGTTAAAGCTGAAAGTCAAATTTTATGAAAATAAAAGGCGAGTGTTTTTGCCTAGAATTTTCACTCATGAATTACATGAAATTATAGTAACTTTAAACATAAAGAGTAAATCCACTCACAAGTAGGCATAGGCTATGAAACTTTTAAAGTTGATGCCTGAGTAGGGACATGATAAACGGTGTTGCATAAGCCGTAGCTAGATTTCAGAGTCACTTGGACGTTAGGTAATTCAAAAAAAAAATGAAAATAAATCTTTTTTTGTTGCTGAAAATATGAATACTGTTGTTACTACTACTACTACTACTACTACCATCACGCCGTTTCCCCGCAGGGGTAGGCAGAGAGGATGGAACGCCACACTCTTCTGTCCTGACATACACTCCTCGCCTCCTTCACATCCATACATCTAGTCATACATGCCCTCCGATTACGCAGACTTTTGACACCGCCAGATTTTAGGTTTACTGTTTTTAGATATAAATAAACAATACAAAACACAAAAAATATATATTTTTTGCCTTCGGACACTCGTCGTGAAGTGACGTTGCTGTTTGATATCGATGCACTTGCTTTCAGTAATCTTGCTCTTAAAAAGAAATTAAGTGTAGTTTGCATTTTTCAAGTTTGCTGTTTTTTTATAATCAACTCTCTAAATTACGAAAATGCGTGTAATATTTAATGACCGGTTTTTGAAATTAAGAAACTTTATTTTATTCATCCTGTAAAATTTCCTGGCGGCTTTTTTATGCTCTCCTCGAATTCGAAAGGTTTTCATACTCAAAGTCTGTTGATACACTTCTCCAAGAGACTTCGCCGGGGCAATATTCCCAACGTTGGAAATCAATAGTAGGTACACAAGATTGAAAAATATTTTCTTTATGATGTGTTTTTTCTGGCGTGTTTCCATTCTTAAGTTTACAGGTGACATTTGAATGAAATAGGGCTGATACCAACTATACTTACATCATATTCACACTTTTTTAAATTCCTTTTTAATGTATTTCTTATATCACCATGAATGTAATCATCTCAATTTTATAAATTTTAAAAGTGAATAGGTAAAAAGCTGCCATGAGCTAAAAAGCCCTCAGAACAAAACAACTCGAAACATACTATCAGCATCCTAAATATGTGACATCGTATAAACAATATAATTGTTCATAAATTAGAAGAAAAAATCAATCCTGAGGAGGTTTTAGTGGACAAAAATTTTAATATTTTAATTTTAAATATTCCCAAATTCTTGCAGTGACTACGATTTTTTTTCTTACCTTAATTTCTTTAATTGGCTAACAGTTTGGTGTCATCATAATTTATAAAATTATTAAACAAGGAAAAAAATTAAAGACGAAATAAAATGTATATATATGACTATACTTTATTATACATGCTGGCACACATTAAAATTATTTACATTATGCATTTCGTAAAACATTACGAAATTCTTAAATGTAACTTATCAACTAATACACTTTTTAATAAACACTTATGGGATTAATAAATTAATTTGATTGTTTCACGTAGAACTTAACAATATATTTATAAAGGTATATTCGTGTTTGTGGTCAGATCATCCAGTGATCGCACCGATCAATCAGTGATTGACGATGAGGGGCATCTCAGGATCTCCAATTACTGTCGTTCTGGAAAAAAATAAAAGGAGATGTAGTTTTTTGTTTTAATGTTTATATTTTTATGTCAATACGACATGTCGTTATGGTCGTAGTTTTGCTGGAATAAAGAAAAAATACAAATGATTTTTTATGCGTGTGATTTTTTATGACCTCTAGGGTTGAGCGCCCAAAATAATTTTTGTAAACAAGTGCCTGGGCTCTTGTGCCAAGTGAACCTATGAAGGTCCGGGAGTGAATAGGTAGATACATAAGGCAGTAAGAATGTTTTGACGTCACACGTAAAAATAGAATTACAGATCAAATAAATATGACAATTAAAGTAGCTATGTGAATATTTTTCATTCTAATTAAAAATTAATTTAAACGTAATTATATTATGTACATTATGCAGAGTTACGTTAAAAAAGTAACGTGAATAAAATAATAACTGAATGATCAATCAATTGTTTGCGAAATATGAATTACTTGAAATATGGTATACCATTTTTGATTATGTAATTTTAACATTATTTTTCAAATGTACTTCCTAGTATTTACATCATAAAATTATTATAATATTGCAACCATAAATACCAAGCAAACTATTTATGAAGCTCGAAAATTATTCGTTTTTTTTTAATAAAAGTAGGTATCACTATAAAGTAAATTAAAAAAACCTCCACCTTATGTCGATGTAAGAACCTAATGTACACATAAAACAAATAGAAAAAGTAAAATGTACAAAAATTAAAACTTGGTGTGATTAGGGTAGATTTGCAGGTATGTGTCACAATATATTAACATAATACGAAACAAGTATAAACAAAGGTGATAAATAGCATAGAACCATGAACCAACGTGAGCGAAAAAATTTGAAATGAAAAGTGCAAGAAATTGTAAGATTACTATTTTCTAAGCAATGTTCAAAGAATAAGTGTTTTTACAGTGTTTGTTATAATCCCCGACACCTCACTCTGATTATTGACTTCTACATTTTGTAAATCGTGCTAAAAATCATTTTAATTTCTTACGTTTGGCCAAACTTTATGCTTTTTTGCTGGACGGACATTTTGAATGCCGCGTTACGTTCGTTTATAAACATCGGTGTTGAGTTTTTTAAGATCCCTCCTTGGGGAAGACTTTCTGTCTTCGTGAGTTCTAGTTTCCCGTTGCTATTCAGCGAAGGAGGCATCGACAATCTGTTTTCGCCTTTACCATTCAGCATTGTATTATGCGAGAGCGATTTTCCTATCGGTACTTTGGGTATATTTATAGACGGAGGTTGTGGTAATATTACATGGCCATATCTTTTATGGAAGTTGGCATTTGGTTCACTCAATATTGAGTCTAGAGCCATTTCTTGGGATTTCGTTTTACTTCCCCCGTTCATTAGCAAATCCTGTAAAAGACAGATTCATTGGGATCATTTCACCTACATAACCTGATCCATTTGCTTTTGCAAGGTGGGAAAAATTACAAACAGGATATTAATTTGAATGAAAACGAGAAATAAAGTATAATTTGTGTTGGCCATAATTATAGTTTTTAACCAACTTTAAAAAAAAGTGTGTGGGTTTAGAGAAGCAGGATTTTTTTAGGTATGTTTAAGGATATTTTTATAGTACAACATAACTGAAATCTTTTTCATTTATTAGAAAAAAATTACTCGTAACATATGGATTCAGCGCAGGCATGAGAGGGAAAGCAATGCATTAATGTTTACGAAAATGCAGAACAACGGAATATTTTCAGACAAAAATGGAATTGTTATTTACATAAAAGTACAGAACATTATATAATAACAACAATTATATTCAAGCAACGTTTCGTGTAATGACGTAAATACGACAATAACATTTCGAATGAAATGTCTTGAATGTAAAACAGCTCAATACCAGATGGTGATAGTATTACTGTTCAGTGGATGCTTTAGACATTTACTTTTATTCGCTTTACTTACGTTTTCAGTCTTCTTTTTCAAATTGGACCGTGAAAGTGTTTGCACCAGTTCGGATTGTAGTCTGCTGCCAACCGGTTCATCTTTCCTCAAAGGTCCGTCCACTGCGTCATTGCTCAAGAATTCCAGTTTGGACGGCTGCTTCCTGAACGTGTTGGTCGGATATTCCCCGATGGTCACAGACACTTGCGGATTGGCTTTCTTCATTGTCAGCGTTCCACCCGGCTGCTTCATGAAGTACGTGTTCGGAGGCCTGGGAGTCGGCGAGGAAGGATTGGTCAACTTGAAGGATTCTAGAGATTCCATTTCGACAGCGTCAGACTTGGCTTTGACGAGTTTTGGTTTACTGACGACTTTGACGAGGGACGAAGTGTCGTAATCTGGAGTAGGGGTAGCGGGGGGTTTGTCCGGGAGCATTTCTTGTCGGTGGTTTCCATTTTGAAGTGGTTTCTTGGCCGGAGGTGGAGGGGGTGCCTTGAGTTTTTTGTGGGTTGCCGGTGATTTAATTCCATTGATATGAGACGTTTCCGGTTTCACCTTATTATCCTGGGTAGGCATCTGCGAAAAAAGAAAACAAAATTTATCGTACTGACCATCAAACAAATATGAATTATTTTGAATAAACCTTAAATGGCATGGAAGATATATCAAGTGGTGTCAGTTCGCAGGGACTGTATAAGAACATTCTACATAAGAAACGAGTATGGAATGAAGAATAAAATTTCAAGTAGTAATAAACTTTTATTTTTCTCCTGTCCACACCGATGGTGCGTTAGGAACTGCATCAAAATTATGCAGTATTATCTTATCGTAAATAACATAAAGACAATGTGATCAGCAGATCTTTAACCCATCGGTATCTCTTGACTTTATATCATACAACGTTAAATACATATTAATTATTTAAAATGTTAATCAACTCACCGGTGGAGGAGGAGGCGGTGGTCCAGGTGGTTTGAGGTTCTTCTTGGGCGGTTCTGGAGAGATGATTCCACTTACTCGATTTACATTGCTCACCCCATTCATACCATTAACTCTACTCACTCCATTAGATGTACTCAGTCCCGCCAAACCATTCGTCCTATTCATTCCACTATTTCCATTCAGTTCATTGACTGCATGCGCTCCATTAACTGAACCCGCCCTACTAACTGCACTCACTCCATTAACTGAACCAACTCCATTAACTGCACCCACTCCATTAACTGCACCCACTCCATTAACTGCACCCACTCCGTTAACTGCACCCACTCCATTAACTGCACCCACTACATTCATCCTACTCGGGCTCGTTACTCCATTGGGCTGTTTCACTGGAGTCTGCACTCTGGGAGTTGTGGTCGTCCCAATATAAGCGTTCAAGGGTCGATCCTAAAAAATAAACAATTTTAATCAATACACATTACATTTATTATTGGACATATGAAAAATGTGTTCATTTATAAAAAAAAAACTCTGAAATGACTGCAACCTTAGCGTAGGTTCACACGTCACCGGATAATTATTTTTCATTATAAATCGTTTTTCGGGCTGTCAATTTAACTGGCAACAAAATAAGTCACAGGGACTTGGCGAGGTGATAGCATTTCCTTTAAACCTAAAGATGCTCATCAAGATATGACACAAAATCCCAAAAACAGAAGTCGAACGGGAGGTCTGGTATTGTTTTATCCTGGTGAGTGGCTTTCTCATCACAAAATCAGATGCGAAGAAGTTCCCGTGAATAGGCCACAGCTGACCATCTTACCAGATCCTCACACAGATTAATCTAGATGGAATGAAAAACCTTTTGTACATCATAAACAAAGAAAATATTAGAATACATGAAAATGCGAAAAAAACTTTATCTTTCTAGATTCTTGTCAAATTGTGTTTGTCCATATAGTTAAGTAGCTGCCGCGTTTGGGTATCATGCTGGAGATCCCGGGTCCGATTCCCAGAGGGGTCAAAATAAATACATGTGTTTTTTAGTAATATTTATTTAATTTATTTAATTTAACAAACAAAAACACATGTATTTATTACCTGATACTACCTGAAGCGTAAGACTGATCACCTTGCCTTCATATAATGAACGATCGACTTTAACATTGCATCAAATTGATGTAGTGCCCTATGCACCATTGGGTGCGGACGAGGGTTATAAGAAGTGTTTGACAATACTTTAAACTGAGTTTCAAACAAGTTTTTTCTTCTTAAAATACGAATTGGACTAAAAGTAGACTAGTTGTATCATTGGGATAGAAATTAATAAAAATTATATTTTTTTCCAAAACAGCTGACTAAAATTATCACTTCATCAGTAATTTTATTAATTATAACTGATGAAATTTTACTGAAATTAGATAGTGCATTTTGATTTACGTGCATGTTATTTATCTCACGCCGGTAATAGAACATTGTTTCTTGGAAAACATGATTATTTGGAGATTGCCCTATTTGATTCTATGCATCCAAGTTAATTAACGGTGATTCGCTATTGTTCACAGGTATTTGATTCTCTTACATGATGAATAATGGACCTATGTATGATTTTCCATATACGTAAAGCGAAAAATGTGGTTTCGTGATAAATGAATAAAGAGACGTTTTACTTTACTTGTATGGTATTTATATACTTGTACGTTTAAGTATGAAATTAAATATATTTAATTTGTTGGGCACTTCTCTTACTTTAGGGATTAATAAAAAAACATCCGAAAAAACCGCTGTCCTCGGATAATTAAAAAGATCTTTTAAAACTATAAATGAACTAAAAGTAGGCATAAATGTATGGAAAATATACATCCCTACATACATATTATTAAAAATGTTTTATGCTGATACTTTTTGGCACATTTTGTAAACTTTATAAAATAAAACTCAAACTTTAATATAATCCGAATAGCGCATAGGACACTGTGTCGTATCGACGAATTGTTACACAAGTTTTTTTACTTCAAATTGGAACTTTTACAAACCAAATTGGACGTTTTACGAAACAAATTGGACGTATTGTAGACAAAAAAGTTAGAATTTAAATAATATATTTCTATGAACAACACATATCCAGATTTATATTGTACATACATAGAAATCTTGATATGCGTTTGTTAAAAAGTATTATGCCTTATTTAAAAAGTATTATACCTTATTTAAAAAGTATTATGCCGTATTTAAAAAGTATTACGCCTTATTATTCGTTATTCAAAGGTATTATGCCTTATTATTCCTTATTTAAAAAAATATGCCTTATTTCCCTTGTTATGCTGTATTAATTAATTTGTCCTTTAATTATTATGTTTAAAATTAAAATAACAAAAACATGCCACAAAAAATATAAGTTAAAGGAGAAGTTAAAATTAACATACAAATTGGATATCGACGACACAAAAAAAAACTGGTTATTGTTTACTACAAATACGACATGTGTATTTCCAAATAACTTTTGAGTTGGAATCAGTAGGTTTCATTAGGATGTAATGGCGTATTTCTCGTGAGAACAATAAAGTAACTCTATTTGACCTATGACTTCATCAGAATAGAGAGCTTGCTATTATTGTACGAAGAGTTTTCTGCAACTGCAGCAGAGTGAACGCTGTTGAATTCAGACGAATGTGTGGAAAATCATTGTATGACAGAATTAAAAACGAAGATAAAGGAATGTAAGGTTGAAAAGGGATAATGGAAACGATTAGGAAGAGTGCTTTAAGGTGGTATGGACGTGCGGATAACAAGAGATGACTATATGTGGCGAATGAAAGCGGGAAATATATATATGTGGCGAATGTAATCGGGAAAACAGAACGAGGACGAAAAAGACTTGGCACGATCAGATCAATGAGAACCTAAAATCTGTCAATGTCAAAAGTCCGCGTAATCGGCGAGAAGTTTATGTCAGGACAGAAGAGTGTGGCGTTCCATCCTCTCAGCCTACCCCTGCAGTTAAGCGGCGTGATGATAGTAGTAGTAGAGTTTTTTTTCAATGGACCTATATATAATTATTGTAGTAAAAAATATCACATGCCCGAATTCTTGAAATACACTAAACGACTGATATTTTACATCAAAAAATTATTTCAAACGCATCTATGGTTATGGTCAGCTGATATATGTCACTTGGTTTGATGGCTGTAAATGTTTGATGCATTGATATATTGAGATTAATATTTTTTAATCGAATATTGACCAGGAATCGAAAAAGGGAAAATAAATAGAAGTAAACATGTGATGACTCTATTATGTAGCTTGTTATTTAATTTGAAACCTGCCGTATGGTATGTTGCGCCATCTTTTTGAAATCACAACTCTGTCACATCAATGCCTTTCAATGATTCCACCTGCCCATAAAGCACACCAAACAGTGACCTTAAATATAATTTTTAGGAATCGAAAATGGGAAAATAAATAGAAGTAAACATGTGATCACACTATTATATAGGTTGTTATTTATGGTGAAACCTGCCGTATGGTATGTTGCGCCATCTTGTTGAAATCACAGCTCTGTCACATCAATGCCTTTCAATGATTCCACCTGCCCATAAAGCACACCAAACAGTGACTTTAAAAATATTTTTTCCAGGAATCGAAAATGGGAAAATAAATAGATGTAACCATGTGATCACACTATTATATAGGATGTTATTTATGGTCACAGGGTGTTATTTTTGGTACGGCTCTATCACATCAATGCCTTTCAATGATTCCACCTGCCCGTAAAGGACACCAAACAGTGACTTTTAATGGATGTAAGGGCGTCTCGACAAAGGCTTCTGGGTTTTCTCCACTCCAAATTCGACAATTCTGCTTATTGACAAAGCTATTTAAACAATGATAATTTTACTAGTAAATGCCTCTCGCTCTGCATGTGCTCAAAATTATTATAAACACAACCAGTTGCGTTTCGTTTAGCAAAATTTCCAACAACAGCGTAACGTACAAATACTCGTTTATTTTCTCAGTACTTTTGTTCGTTCAAGAAAGGTTGCTAATAATTGCTACGTATTTTTAAAAAAATACTATTTATTTTCTGAAAATGTCCAACACACCCGAGATCTATGCTAAAAATTGATGCCACAATGACAGATTGAAGTTGAGTGACAAAACGAGGCTGCATTTTTTATTGTAGTAATATTTGTAATTTGTAATTTTATTTTGCATTGTTTATTATAATATATATTATTTTTTGACATCTCATCAAAGATGAAGAAGAATATGGAAGTCTGGGCCATTACGGGGCTCACGACCGTCATAGGCTCCTGTAACTGGAGATAATCCAGATTTTGTGAACAAGTATTTGGACACACTCAAAATATTGTATTATAATATAATTAATTTCTTTTCACTATAAATATTCAAGTGATTTTGACATGTATAGTTTATATTTGAAACACTAAGTTTGTGATTTTCCATTTTATAATTAAAATGTAGCTTTGTTTTAAAATCCCTATAAATATATTATTATAACTTAATTATAATGTCTATCGGTTTCGAAGCTAACCGCTTCTTTATCAAGACTGATTTCTGCTAAAACACTATCTACTTAACAAAATTTCGAAATATTTTGACGGTTAGGCGCTTGGAGCATGGGTAGATCTCAAGTGGCTTTAATTTTTTTGTTGATTAGCAGTCACAGTTAAAAGGGATCAGGGATGATGATTATAATTAAGTTATAATAATATATTAATGTTGATTTTAAAACAATGTTACATTTTAATTCTAATTTGACATGTCTTTAATGTATCGATATATTTGACCGAATAAGTAATGTTCTTGCTCTGTTATCTCAAGGTTAGATTTTCAAAACAAGCCATTTAATTTACATGAATTAAATACAAATAGTTTAAGTGGGAGTTCATAGATATTTTTAACAAGTAAATCTACCTACGTACGTTTTATTTGAATCAACAATATTTTTAAATATTCTTCTTCTTCTTCTTTTTCCATGTTCGCTCCCTAGGTGGAGCATATGGCCAACACGAGTCGTCTCCAAGTCACTCTGTCACGCGCCATCTCCTTGGCTTCCTCCCAGGTCAGTCCGGCGTCTCGAAGTTCCGCTGAGTATAGTCGGTGAATGGTCGTCAGCGGCCTTCCGGGGCGCCGGAATCCTCGGGGTTGGAAGAAGAGACATGAGGGGTTGATGCCCTCAGGTGGCATTCTAAGGACATGTCCCAACCATGTCCACCTTCTTCTCTTCAGGACTTCCAGTATGAGGGGCTGTTGAGTTCTTCTCCTCACATCGTCATTCCTGACGAAGTCATACCACTTTATACCCAGTATTCGCCTCAGGCATCTATTTTCAAAACTTGCTAGTTTCTTGCTTTGAGCTTTGGTGAGGTGCCACGACTCACATCCGTACAGCAACACTGTTAGGATGCAGGCGTTAAAGAGACGACACTTGGTTTTTGTCGAGTAAAGCAGTGAGTCCCAGACATTGCGCATTTTATTGAATATAGCTCCTGCCATTCCGAGCCGTACATTCAGTTCCTTCTGGACACTACCATCCTCCACCATGAGTGTTCCAAGGTATCTGAAGGTGTCGACTCGAACGAGCGCTCGTCCCTCACAAGTAAGATGTTGATCTCGGTCCGGACAGGCTGAGTTGCACATGACATTGGTCTTTTTGGCGTTCACTCTTAGGCCTAACCGAGCGGAGTTTATTTGGAGGGAGTCAATTATATCTTGCAGGGCTCCGATCGATGTATCTATTAGAACTGCATCGTCCGCATATTCTAAATCGCATAATTTCTGAGCAGGACTCACTGCAATTCCTCGATCCGGTGGAATTGACATTCGTAGGATGAAGTCAAACATGATGATGAAGAGAAATGGGGCTAGTACACAGCCTTGCTTCACCCCAGTAGAGACCTCAAATGGTTCACTGCACACATCATCTATTCTAACGCAGCATTCGCTGTTAGTGTGAAGCGCCCTGATAATGGCCACAATTTTGTTATTTATAATGTAAATATTACATTATAAATATTCAATATCAATATTTTGTAATATTATCATGGCAAACAGTATCGAACAGATTAATTGAAACGAAACTTTTTCGTCTCGAAACCATACCTGAATTATGGGCAAAATAAGCTTTTCCACCGTAGTGCAGTCAATTTTGGAGAGCCGATTCATACGGATTGCCGATAAATTTTCAATTAGGTTTATGTCTGGCCAAATTCTTGAACAGTCCAACACAGTTTTTTGGTTTTGTGTGAAAAATTTCGTCATTTTTTTGGATTTGTGGTAGGGGGTTAAATCCTGCTGAAATATTCCATTACCACTTGACCTTCGTTTTTGTATCTCTGGTAGTATCTTTTCCAGTAGAATTGGGTGATACTTCTCGCTTTTCATCATCTCAGTCACTGCAAGAAAGAAGCAGCCCTGGTCCATAATACGAAGAACACCCCCAAAACATTTTTTAGAGGGTGTTGAAAATACGAAAAAAAAGTTTTGTTTCAATTAATCTGTTCGATACTGTAGGTACGCAGAAACACAGTTACATTGCCAAGGTTACATTATAACAGGTGATTATATATGTATATCTACATATGATGCGTACATATACAATCAAACATATGTGTGTATGCATCGAGATAATTATGTATATCATTATACCTTCAAGTACACCTTATTACAAAAATAAACATTAAATCATTTTCAAACTATAATTAAAAATAACTGCTTATTACGTGTAAAAGAATGTATTACGTATAGTAGAAGGTATTTGCCGCTCGTGGATTAACGTTGAAAATCATAATACGCAAATAATATTGAATAAATTTGCGACTTATTTATTTAATTTATCTTTATTCCAAACGTGTGTGTGTGTGTGTGTGTGTGCACATATGTATAAATACCTATATAATTTGAAGTTTTTTAAACGTAAATACTTTAACTGTAAATACTTATAAGATATTTTAACATAGATGAAGAAGAATATGGGTATTTACAAGGCTGGTTTAAGTACCTATCATTAACACCCGTGTAAATGGAACCCCCAGTACGGTAGCTGAACGTGCTGACTATTTCACCACGGAGGCTGAGTTAGGTCTCACCTACATATAAATATGATACAATATGAGTATGATACCTTTGGGTTGTTCTTGATTCGGCGTTAGTATTGTAGAATTTATTTGATTTTACAGCGTGTATGTATATTTCTTTGATATTAAGTTTAATATGTAATTATTTATTTTTCTTTGATATTAAGTTTAATATGTAATTATTTATTTTTATTATTTTGTGTGTTTTCATTTCTATTTTAAAATGTCAAGTTTGAATACCTCTGTTGTAAATAACCACAAAATTGCAAATTTATTTTTGCATAAAGGAAATTCTCAAATTTTCTAAACATTAATTCGACTATGTACTAATTTGTGTTGAATCATTAAATAGGAAATATGCATTTTATGATTAAATCAGGAAATTAAAAATATTTATAAAACATTACGGTAATGAGCATATTATAATTATGCATGAAGGATTTTTATTATTTGTCATGAATAAAAATTCTAGGCTTTCAAGGTTAGTTATGTGGAAAAAAATATAATGATCACGACCTGTATTAAATTTACAAGATCTGATGAATGAGGATGTGCAATGCATTTATAGATATGTTCATTTACAAGAACATAATAATGTATGTAATTTTTAATGGAAATTACGTGATCAGAAGAAGCCATAACAATTTTATCATAGATGACCTCAACATACTGAGAACACATTTCATGTGTAGTCAGATAGGTACCTTGTATTATCATGTGACTGATCGATTTTATACAATATCACAATATGCACTTATCGGCATTCCAGATTACAAAAGTTTAGGCAAACTACGATTAAACAATAGAAAAGAAATATCTCAGTAATTAATTGTAAAAAAAGTTATACGTAATATGAATACAGCAGTTATCGGCTTACTGATTTCAAAATAGTTTTAATGCTATAATAATACGGCTTACATAAAGGAAAATATATTTTTCATTGATTAACTTTGCACTTCGTGGTAATACGTATCCATTAACACGTTTACAATGCTTAATAAATATCACTAATTATGTGTTTTGATATACTCAATATATTATGAAACACGGCGTTTGATAATTATGTTGAGTGCACTGAAACACGTGTAAAAATATAGTTTTATAATTAGTGGTATTTACCAAGTAAATTTAATACTATAGGTTTACATCTATCGTTCTTTTATGTATAAAAGAGGACGGAAGTCTGAGCATTCTAGGACTTACGACCTGGAGTTTGTCTGGCTTAAGCGATCATTTTATATACTTGTGTAACGTTCATCATTCTGCCCATGATTGAATATCCATATTGCTAGCGGTTCACAACGGCGTGCTAGTACCGACACTAATGTATGGAAGCGAAACATGGAACTGGCAAAGGAAGGATGAAAGCAGAGTGAACGCTGTTGAAATGCGCTCCCTCAGACGAATGTGTGGAAAAATCATTATATGACAGAATTAAAAACGAAGACATAAGAAAGGAATGTAAAGCTGAACGAGGAATAATTGAAAAGATTAGGAAGAGTTCTTTAAGGTGGTATGGACATATGGAGCGAATGGATAACGAGAGAATGACTAAGAAAATATATGTGGCGAATGTGAGAGGGAAAAGAAAACACTTCGCACGATCAGATCAATCAGAAACTAAAATCTGGTGTCAAAATTCTGCGTAATCGGAGGGCATGTATGACTAGACGTATGGATGTGAAGGAGGCGAGGAGTGTATGTCAGGACAGAAGAGTGTGGCGTTTCATCCTCTCTGCCTACCCCTGCGGGGAAACGGCGTGATGGTAGTAGTAGTAGTAGTATATTGTAAAATAAATTAAAATTGATTAATTCCCACTCTTTTTGAGGCTATTTCATAATTTTAGAGTGTTTTTTCCTGGCTGCGTAGTTTATTTATTTATTAATAAATAATAACAATAATGTGGTTATATCTAAAGTATATTAATAATAATAATAATAATACAACATATTCAAAAAGAACAATAACAACAGTTATTAAAATAAAGAAGCAATATAACATGATAACGGTAAATTGATTTAAAGTACATCGATAAAAATTTACAGCTTTATACTCGTATTTACTTATCAGGGTTGAAGATTGGTTATTTTCAATATGTCTAGCCGAACTAAAATCAATTCTATAAATGTATGTTTACCTGGAAATAAAACATACCACTATATTTACGTAATATAGTATGACGTATGTATCATTCTATAGAAACTATTACCTTGACGTTGCCCACCTTATCAAGCTGATATACCTTGGGAATATTAGAAGGGGGGGTAGGGAGATGAAAGAAAATTCTGCACAAAAATATACTTAAATTAATTTAATTAAAAATATAAAAATTATACGCAAGCGACTTTAACTTAAACTAATCTTATCTGTTGAGGGGATAAACGTGGTTTCACCACGTCAACCTCTTGATAAATAAGTTGCATTTTGTCAGAAAAGTGAGCGGAATTTTATTTAAGAAAAAGTTGTGTCAAAATATGTAAATAACTTTAAAATAAATTGCATTATTTAAAATACAGTATTGCATAAAGTATTCTTTATTGCCAATTTATTTAACACAATTAGTGCGGCGATTTTCCTGTATTGTGAAAAAATATTATTTCAGTATTAAAATTGTTCGAATCATAATCGAATCACTTTAAAACAGGTGGGTTCCTATTACAACATATTTTTAATGTTGATTAAAGTGAATCTTGGCTGTATTTAGGTACTTACTTGGGTTTTTTTTTCTTTGATGCGCATGCAATTTTTCCGCATCATTGAATAAAATTATGAATATTAAAATATCTCAACGAATCAAATAATTATGCAATGCAAAGTGTTTTATCGTCCAAATACTTATATACTTATTTTCCGTAATTACCAATATTTAAGCATTAATATAAGATCACGATACTGCTAAGGCTAACTGCACCAATAATGAAAATAAGATGAACTTATAAAATGTTCATAATAGGGTTATATTTACAAAAGGTACTACTTCCATTGATTATATATTGATTTGGCGCTTAATTTGAAGAACTAAATTTTAATTAATGTTTTAATTTTTAAATCAAACACGGATTTTTTGAGTCTAGTAAGTTGTATTTATTTATTTTTTTAAAAACAAAAAAAAATATATAGTTTCGCCTAGTTATGGCATTTTTAAACGAATGTTTATAATTAATTTACCCTAAGCTCTTTACTTACAAATAATGTATATTTTTAAAATCCAAAAATATATTAAATTTTTATAAAATAAAATTCTAATAAAAACACGTAATCTTTACATTCCAAGATCCACATACTGTCAATAAAATCCAATAATTACATTTTGATTTAAGAAGACTTTGAATGGACTACTAAAGTATATACCTTAAGTTCACGCATGCCAAAATCTAGAAGATAATTTGCTAATTCATAAAATGCGTAGCCAGTCACACACATATACACCAAATTATATATATATATATATATATATATAAGATTAATGCCTAATCATGGATTAATCAAATATGTAACAAATTCCTAAAATATTAGATAAGATAATCGCAATTATTTTTTCCTCAGTAAACATTTTCTTTTGTTTTTTTACATTTTATTAGTAGCTATGTTTCACGTAATGTAGATAAACTAGGTACCTACATAATTTGATTTTCCATAATTTGATTTGAAGTTTATAGATGTTTCGTAAAGTATGCAATTTGTTTTATTTTGGTGACTTAACTAAATATGTATAATTTTGAATTCGTTATTTTTTCTCAGTCTAAAATGGACATCTTTATTTGAAAAATTGTAAAAATACAGGTGGCTGTAATTTGGTGCGTTTTTTTTTTAATATTCCACGTTCAAATAATAAATGTACGCAGTACCTACCTACTATTTTTATACTAATAATTATACCAGGACATAGCCAGGTACCTACTCTTATGATCACTAAATAATATAGAAGGCACTGGAGAAATCAGTGCTAGCCAGCGATTTTTTTTAAATAACTAAGATAGCCAATCTGTCAAGATGTCAAGGAATTTAAATGCATTTAAATACAAAACATTCAAATTAATGAGCACGCTAAAAATTTGTAGGTTAACCAGGAAACCAAGGAGTTGTTAAAATAAAAACATGCACATTTGTCCCATAAAATTGATATTCGCTGTAATTAGAACCATATTTTGATTATAATAAATGACAAAAAACTAATTTAAAAAGAAAATACTTCTCCCGCAATATTGGGTGTGAGGTCTTTCTTGAACTAGTACGGTAACTATTTTAGAACCACTGATATAAAGGTTAATAAATTGAAAGTATCCAAAAAATAAAAATTCCTACGTATTGAAAAACTGACAACACCAACGAGACATTGTTTCCATTAATATTTTGAGGATTATGTAAATATTTACGTAAAATTCTCGGTTATGAAAATTGCGCAAAATATTGTCTATTTTACGTTATTCGCGTGATTCGCCAAAAAAGAAAGAAGATTCATTTCATACAATAAATGAGTGCACACTTGTTTACACTTGACCAGTTTATAATGTTGACATGCTACGCTTCGGGTCTAATAATTTTATTATTACGCATTCTTGAAGAGGTTGTTTGGTTCCAAAACCTGTTAAATGAAGTAACAAGTAATATGAGTATGAAAATAAATATGAAGTAATAAATTATTTATAGTAGTGTGAATTAGAAGCAAAATAATGAATTCCAAACCGGTAGTTTTATAAGCATATAAATAAATACGTAATTAACAAATAAAATACTGGCTTCAACAGTATTTTGCCTATTCAAAAATAATTTTTAATCAACACACGAAATTATTTTTCATCCATTGTTTTGAACATTTTACAACTGGAGTCACTGTAACCTGTAAAGTGTGGGTATGTCCAATTTGAAGGGGAGATACATACTAATATAAGAGTTTCTGCTTAATAAAAAAGCTTCTTTACATCTCACCAATAGATGTCTCTAGTGAAGTTCTAGTGATTCAAGAACAAGGTTTCTAAATTGGTTCAAATATAAAGAACTTCCAAGAATTTGAGTAGCGTGGTTGTCAATAATGGGTAGAATTGGTGAATGTTACACGTGTGTAAAGTGGCCACTTAAACCAGCCGATGACGGTCGTCAGCCCCGTAAATGCCCAGACTTCCATATTCTTCTTCATCTTTGATGAGATGTCAAAAAATAATATGAAGGGGAGATATTGAAATTGGAAACAAAATATGCAAAAGCGGGTATTCAGTTGACAAAAATTGATGAGGCAACGAGACATAAGGATCTATCGATGATAATGAGCTATGTGACGGATCTTGATGATGTATAAGGTAAGTGTCTATAATACTGACCTAGTTTTTGTCTTAAGCCGGTCCATATTTTTAAAATATTTATTTAATATTAAAACGGCTTGATAATTTTTTAAATTTATTTTTATTTTTTAATGGGATAGTTTTATCCTTACAAAGTTAAAAAAATAATAGTCAAAAGTCAAGTGCATATATTAAAATCCACGCAATAAACAGTTAAAGGCTTTGTATTCAATACTGACCTATTCGAAATGGATTATTTCATAATACTGACCGCTGTTGCCCCTATTACTGACTATGAGTGAAAAAGACAACTAAATTCATATTTTAATATATTTTACCATATGTAAACTGGAGTAAGATATAAGTATTTGTAATGGAAATAAATGTAAAAGTAAGTACTTATGTGACAATTTATTATTTATTAAAAAAAAAACATATTGGTTAAACAAAATGTATTGTTAATGTATTTTTTTAAGCTCACTATATTTTTTTTATTTTATTTTTAAACTTCATGTACAGAAAATAAAAAGTACATTGGCGGGCTTATTGCTAAAAAGCAATATCTTCCAACCGACCAAAGACGGACTAGTGATATTGATCAAAACGTTTGATACCATATATAGCCGTTTGCAATCAGTGGGCAGATAGTACTTGAACATTTAAAAAAAAACATAAATTACAAATTGACATTTAAAAAAGAAACATAAATTAACAAAAGACGATAATAAGGAGGGCAAAGGAAGAAGGGAGATTAGGGAAGGAGGTAGAGGGAGGAGGTTTGATCGACAGTTAGGATTCTAATGACAGATAGTAATGTCTCAGACGTTTTTAAAAGTTAATACATATTATTGTCTGATGTAATAGATTTTATCAAAAAACTAAAAACAATTAGACAAAAAAGTATTCTAGGATTCTTATGATAAATAGGTAGAATTCGGTAGCAAGTTTAAGAAAGAGAGGAGGGGTCAGGGGAGGAGGAGATGGACAGTTAGGGTTCTAAGGTAAGATAATGATGTTTCAGGCGTTTTTTGAAGGTTAAGATAGAAGGTGCATTTTTTACATGTAGAGGTAGTTCATTCCAGAGTCTAGCCGCTTGGACAGTAAAGGAATTACTGAGGAATGCTGTGTTGTGGCAAGGAATGGAGAGTGTTCTCTCTTGGGAAGAGCGAAGCGATAGACCATGATCAGAAAGGTAAACGAAGTTTTCTACAAGATAAATTGGTGCACTGGGGTCGTGAAGAATGTTGTATAATAGGGCAAGAGATTGTGAATTTATGCGTTGTTTAAAATGAAGCCATTTTAATTCAGTGCGACAGGGTGAAACATGGTCATATTTCCTTAAGTTAAAAATAAAGCGAATACTATGATTCTGAAGACGCTCCAGACGATTAATAAGTTCCGTGCTAGCGTTAAGGTAACATATATTAGCATAACACAGAGAAGATAGGAGGACAGATTGTGACAGATTTATTTTAGCAGTAATAAAATAAAAGTAATAAGCTATAAATAAGTAATTCTGGAATGGAATAATTTCCTCTAGGATTAAGTCACACCGGTTCTGGAATTGTTTTTATGATTCCTTCTGAAGTATACTATATAGTATCCTGTTTTTCTGGCACTTCCAGTTCAGGCATACCACGACCTTGATCAAAGCGGAACCATCCTTTTTGGGATTTATTACAATTCCTAAAAAATTCCCCTTCCTACTTTACAATACAGGACTCATTTTATTTTAGTTTTTACGAGGAAGATTTTTTGAAGACCCTTGGTGATTTTCAGTTTTTTTTCTTCTTTTCTGCCACTTTATCTTCTGGCACACAGAGACTGCTTAATCTTTCCTGTCCAGAGTAAAAAAAAAACAATCCGCGGGTTCCGAAGGGGGTACTGGCAATATCCCAAGTAAAATGCTAAAAATACAGGTTTTTCACAAATTCGACTAATGTCAAAATGTTTATCATGCTATTGTTATTCTATTTTTTCCATTTAAATTTGAATTTTCTGCAATAAACAATAATTTTCAAAAAAACATATTTGTGAAGAAGTTCTCTGCGGAAATGACATTCAATTCCACCCAATGTTTAAGCATCACTGGACACTAGGCGCTTCGGCCGGAAACGATGCAAGTTAGAGGGGGTGAGGAGAGAAAGAGAGAGAGAGAAGCATACTACTCGGTACATACTAGCGGGTTTCTAATTTGTCGTATATTATGGTGAAAAAAAAAACAAAGAATGGTAAAAAAATCAGATAGCGAGAAGCAATACAAAAATGACATTACGTTGTATGAACAGTTTGGACTTGGGTTTGGGAATATCTGTCCATCTGTAGCCTGATTTGGAAGTGAACAAATTTTCTTCATTTCTACTGTTGTCTACCATATGTACGGGCTTGACGCTGTTAGAGTCAGATTCATCAAGTTCTTGGATTATATAGTTATCTGAGTCGGCGTCGGAATCATAATCTTTATTTTCTAACCCTAAATGGAATTCATCATCACTTATATACATACATCAGTGTCCGTATAGCTCAGAAGTTGCTCAATCATATCATCTGTCAATTATTTTCCACTCATTGTTAGGGTAAAGTAAATATTAAAATTATGACAATTTAATTAGTGTAAAAAGGTAGATATTTATAAAATAAATATGAAAATGCAATTGCACCAAGAAATTTCAGTAGATAATTTAAATTAATAATAATTCTTATTAGAAACGAAAAAAAACACTCTGTATTTGCCAAATAACGCTTGCGTAACGAGAACACGATTCACACGCGTGCAAATTTGGGAATCTACCGCCGATGGTTAAACTGTGGAGATAGATACAGCGCTAGTAAAGAAATTGATATCCCCTTCGGAACGGGACAGTTAAACGCTGTTAGAACATTTAAGATCGTGGGATTTGGAGGTTTACAAGGAGTAACCTCATTTGGGTGTGCAACATTAGAGCATGATGGTAGTGTGCCTGATATGTATATACATATATATATATATATATATATATATATATATATATATATATATATATATATATATATATATATATATATATATATATATATATATATATATATATATATATTATATTCTACTAACCCTTATCCGCACCCGATGGTGCACTGCATCTGCACTGATGTTGTATTGACGCAGTGTTATCTCGATGGTTACTTACATGAAGGCAAGGTGATCACTCATGCGAGTATAGTGGAATCAGTTTATGTTTGATAATAAACAAAGTTTTTTTTGTTGATATTATGTTAAAAAAGAAAAAATAAATTGTATTTTAACATAAGAAAAATCACAAAAAGATGGCTCAGAACGAAACTCCTTTTCTGAAATAGTATGTGTTTATAATACTGATCTAGATTCGTTTCTATTACTGACCGCTGAAACTATTTATTATAATTATAAAACCAAGCAAAAATATGTAGGTCAGAATTAGGCCCCCATAATCCAAAAACTGTATGCTATCCAAAGCACGCAAGAAATTTACGTATTTAAGAACTTTCACAAATTTATGTTAACTTTAAAAATGCTCTCGTCTTACTCATTACTGACCTATAGGTCAGTAAAGGAAACTAATGAAATTTCGGGTGAATGTAATACTGACAACTTTTATTTTATAAATGTATTGTATCAATCATATGGTTATTTCACAAATACTTTGTTTTTTGTAAATTGAATACACTAAACTAACTAACACATATAAAATATTAGTAAATATCAATCATATAAAAATAATACACCTTTAAAATAAAACTTGAAAGATTAGGCTTGTCTGTTAAGGATTTTCCGTGTGCGCGCGCTACTTGCCAGATGTCCAAACTTTAACTGATATTTCAAATATGAAAAATCAAAATATTGATTGTAAAACATTGTCATCACATAACACAAGCATGGCTGCAGTGTTGGTAATATTAAAAATTAGTCATAATTGAACCAGTGTCTTATTATCTGTTGTTTCTTTGAAATAGGTCAGCAATAGGGGCTAGGTCAGTTTTATAGACACTTACCTTATATAGTAAAAATTATATAAATCTTTGTGCATAGTAGGCAAGGAAAATTTTCTATGGCAACCAACAAAAAAAAACCTTTAAACTGATTGACCTGTAATTTTTCAAAACTTACAGTTGGTACTATAGAAATAGAAACAGTTTTGCCATATATGTGTCAGACCGGAGATTTTCAGAGTAGGTACTCAATGTGTTTATAAACACCGATATTTTTAGGATGGTATACTTGTTTAAAAATAAAAAAGTGAAGCATTCAGTTACAGGGACAAACATAAGGCATATTTTATATTTGCGTATTGCGAAAGGTATGTTTTTATTGATTTTTTAGTACTCAGTGTATTTCATATGAACAAAGGCGTAAATGATTTCCCGCATAGTCGGTAAATTAAAATACACATTTCAAACTCGTTAAAATGAAATGGATAAGTTCTTTCATATGAATATTTTACTCTATTGGAAAACCACTATTTTATCGTATTTTGATGCGGGCATATTGTTATATAACTTGGTATTAGTATGAAAATAACTTAAGTGTGAAAAAACAATACAATTTTAATCAATTTACAGGATTCACGTCAATCCGTGGGTAGATAAATGAAAAAAATAAGCAGAGATAGATATTTTATCTTTGTATAATTTAATCTGCAATAATTTATATATTAAAAAATGATAAATCTAGTTTTAATTCAAAACATTTTCAAAGACAAACCACATTTTTCTGGAATTTCACTTTTAAAAAAGATAAAATACTACAGTATAATTATCGTAGATATTCTAGAATTTGACAATTTATTCTAATAAAATGCAAATACAATATTGAGAATTTCATTTGATTCCGTCAGAATAATTATAACCTACAGGAAAATAAGTCATGTATATCATATACAGTATATTATATGTGGAAAAAATTGACAAAAAAGCTATACATATATAAGTTTACTTAACTATATGCTAGATGGTGCCGAGAACTCACACGTGAAAGAACGAGTCAATTGAAAGATTTACAGATATACAACATCAAATATTTGAGTAACGTAGTTCTCAATCACGGATAGAATGTTACACGTGATAACTAAAACCAGCCTATGACATTTTGTAAACCCTGTAAATACCCATACTTGCGGAACTTTCTTTACGTTGTATATATATATATATATATATATATATATATATATATATATATATATATATATATATATTATATATATATATATATATATATATATATATATATATATATATATATATATATATATATATATATATATATATATATATATATATATATAAATATACATATACACTCAGACCTCGCTTTGCGTCGTTACTGAATCAAGATTGGTTTTCGCTATCTTTGATGTTTATATGCTTTCCAATGGAAAATAGCAATTCACTTTGCGTTGTTTCAATTTGCGTCGCGATATTTTGGAATGTATATATATATATATATATATATATATATATATATATATATATATATATATATATATATATATATATATATATATATATATATATATATATATATATATATATATATATATATATATATATATATATATATATATATATATATATATATATATAAATATACATATACACTCAGACCTCGCTTTGCGTCGTTACTGAATCAAGATTGGTTTTCGCTATCTTTGATGTTTATATGCTTTCCAATGGAAAATAGCAATTCACTTTGCGTTGTTTCAATTTGCGTCGCGATATTTTGGAATGTATCTACGACGCTAAGTGAGGTCTTAGTGTTTATATATTTATTCATTAGAAAATCTTACCAGTCTGACAAGCCGATAATTGGGACTCCGAGTAATGAGGAATCCCATTGGATTTTACATTTACTTTTAATGATCTTGAACAAGGTTGCAGGTATAAAGAAAGGCAAGTAGATACTTAATTGCAGTAAAACTTGATAGTGAATCTCGTATAATTAGTTCTCATGCAAGCAATGTTTCAAGCAATTTCAAATTCAAAGCAACTGAATGACGGCGGAAGTTGAAGTAGATTCACTACATAAACTGTATGTAGACATAAATATACTATATATATGTATATCATATTTTACTCTTTAATCCACGAGATTTTAGACAAATTTTACCAACGTTGCTTCTCCGCAGGGGTAGGCAGAGAGAATAGAACGCCACACCAATTTGTTTTTGCAAACGTTCTTCGCCTCTTCCACATTCACGCATCTCCTTAAACATACCCGACGATTATTCCGACTCCTCCTCACCTTACCACTTTGAAATACTTGATCACGCCAAGTTTTTCTCGGCCTTCCTCTGCTCCTATTTCTTACTACACTCGCCTCACAAATTTGTTTAACTGTTATTTCCTCATCATTCGTTCTGCATGCCCAAACCATCTCGACACACCTTTCTTAATCTTTGTCGAAAATGCTTGTCTCAGTCTTGCAATCATTCCTTATTTAACCATTTGAATATCCTCATGCATCTTTTTGCTACACATTCGTCTGAGAGATCGCATTCCGACTGCTTTTATCATTCTTTTGCCAACTCCACGCTTTACTTTCGTACATTACCTGGCCTGGTACCAGGATTCTGTGGAGTATGTTATAATTATGAAAGAAATATGAAAATATGAAAAGAAATATGGAAATGTGTGTTATAAAAAAAAAATTAATGCTTGTTCTTATCATACTTTTTTATGTTATGTATTTTCCTTTGTTCGTTGAAATATCCGTACGTGCTAAAAAGCGTATTGTTATTTATACAGCTATGTATTTAGATGTAGTTACATACACCATTTCACTGTATGTAATATAGTCAATAGCCTAACTGTCGTACCTCCGTTTGCGCCAATTTAACAGGAGGGTATTTTTTGTTAGCCGTTATAACCACTATACTATGTGAAATGTAAATTATGCAAGTACTAGTCTAATAATTTTTAAATCTAATATGCATTTTGTCTTCAATTTAGACATGGCAAATGGAATTGGAAAACATATTTTTTTCTTTTACTGACGGACGTATAATATATTAGGTATATTACATACTTTATGATAAAATAATATGTTTTCTCTTTTTAAGTATATTATTGGTTCGAAAAGCACTTATCTAAAGAAGGATGAACATATAAGAATAAAGGAATTCTGCATTAGCCTGGAAAATTGTAATTATTATTGCTTTAAAGTTAGGAAGGAACATATTATCGATATGGTCCGCGAAATCATTGCTGAGTTTTTGCATTCGGTGTATAAAAGTATTGAATCCAGACACTGTCCGAATTAAATAAAGATTAAAATAGATAGCATATTCGGCCATTTTGTATTTGATTGCATGTCATAAACAATTTTCTTTCGTTTAGTTTCATGAATAAATATTGTTGTGCTCTCGGGACGGGAAAACTCAGCGAAGGCACATTATTGTTATTTGTAATTATGTATATGATGAAATAAATAAATATTTGTTTCCATAAAGTGCGTTAATTGTGATTTGCGTGCTTTGCTGGGAGGTGATTTCTTATGAGAGTAAAAGTTGAACTAAATTACGCAAAAAATGTCAGGTACTGCAGTAAGTCAGGTTAGCGACGCTATATGGAACCTTTAACGCACTTCAATTTACACAATCGGTGTACTATTATACCAATACAACGAAATAATTTAATAACAAATTCTACTCGATTGAAGTAACTTGCCTTAAATGTATTTCCGACCATTTTAATGTGTTCAATTACAATTATTATTATTTTTATTTTATTTTACTCAAACACTAGATGAATTTAAAACCAGAGGGCCATATATTAAGTAAAATAATAAATGTCTTAGCAGAGACGTAAGATTATTATACAAATGTTGGAAATCTAGACATTAACAGGGTTTACAAGTTGTCATTAGCTGACTTAAGTGATCTTATACACTGTGTAACTTTTACAAATCTGCTCAATTTTGAACATCCATACTGCCTGGATTCTTGGAAGTTGTATGTATGGTACATTTCAAATACCGCTTTCATATCACACTTGGAAAGCTGTATGTTGATAATTTTGTGAAGTGAATAGCTTTCCCCTTCTCATCGTAGGTGAAAATTTATATATTCCCTTCGTATAAAAATATGCTTTATCTCTGTTGAGAAATCTATTATTTACCATATCTTGATTTTTGTATACCTCTGCGTACTATTTAAGCCCACTTTCAAGTTTTTTATTGCAAACACAACTAGTTTTGAGAACTATACATGTTCTCTTTAGCAGGTAAAAAAACAAGCTGCACTTTGTATTTCTTCATGTTAATAAGAGTATCCTTAGTTTTCGAAACTAGTTGTGTCTACATCAATAAATATAAAAGTTGTTTAAAAAAAAAGAATTACGAATTTATTTACTCGTATATATAATATAATATTGTCAATACGTGGGTAGTATCTGTTTGCGTAATTAAATAGTATATATTTTATTACAATCATCAATATGTAAGCGTATTTTCAAATTCATATTATTTTACGTGGTTTTATCTTTCTTGTCAAACTATTATTAATATCGTATCGATATTTCGAAACTAATTATATCATGTTATCGCAATAATTACAACATTATTCCGCGATACAATCTAAAATAAAAGATGATTTTATTACGATACAGAAGCAGATATCGAGCAAAATGTATTCTTACTTCGTACGCCTGAACGATGACCAGTGGCTTAGTTCTGCCTCCCATACTGGAGACTGGAGATTACACTATCACTAACTTCTAACTCGTTCTTCAACGAAAGTGTTTCAATCAGTTCACATAAAGTAACGGGTACACTTCCACACACTGCTCCAACTCGAGATGAACGCAGAACCTACGGTGATTGGAGTAACGGATATTTATTCCTCGCATCACCGCCAATAAACATCTAGGAAGTTCAAACGGGCAATTAACATGGCAGGCCACAATCGAGTGTAACAAATGTGATTGAATGCTTTCTTTAAAGTGTGGAAATTTTACACGAGGATCGGAAATTTACGCTCGAAGAGAAAATGAAAATTATCGACGTCCGACGCGATCGGATGGCGGGAAAAGACTGCGATCAGAAATGAAAATCTGCCGAGCGAACTGTTCACCGCAGTACCCACCTGTTACAAAGTACATATTATTATAATTGGAAATGGCGGCGGGGGAAGGGGTCCTTATCTCACTGATTACGGCGGAGTCTAGAAGCGCCGGCGCGGAATAAACAATGTCTCAAATCCCCGATTTGTTCAACCAAATTAAATACCGTCCGAGGAAAGTTGGATTCTGCTTGCCGGAGGTTGACATTATTTTGTAACAGCGGCAAATGCTCCGTAACTATGTCGTTTGATGCCAAAATGTAACCAGGTGGAAAATTATCGTATAGATTGCCTTAAGGAAATTCAAGTGAAACATAAAACATGTCATTTAAAAAAAACTTAGAAAGTTTTTTCAAAAGAAGAAGGAAGACGCAGTTAATGTACCATACCCAAAATAATTATTTATTATTATTTTGTAAAATCATTAATAATGATATTGGATTCATGTTACATTTTCTTTTCGTTACTTTTCTTGAAAAACATGAACAATCAGAAATACGTTTCCTTAGTTGATGAAATTTTACCCTTCACGGTTAATTCAAAATACTTTGTGAATATACTGAATGAAAAGATACTATATAAACTTCGTAAGAGTAACAGATTAATAAGTTAACATATAAGAAATAAGTATTGTAAAAATGACTAATTTTTTACTTTATCGATAAATGTTATGCTGTACAATAAACAATACATTTAAGAACGTAATTTTTCAAGTAACGTTTATCATTAGGAAATAATCTCATAATTTTAAGTTTTTATCGATTGACATCAATTTTCTTTTAAAAAAATATACAGCGGAATAGAACTTAAAGATAATATTATAATCAAGGAATGCGCGTTTAAATGGAATATTCGCTTTAATTTTTAAGAATCAAACAAATGATAACAATGTGGATTACAAGATAATATGTTTGTTGCTGTTTGAAATGTCACTTTGTCTGACGCAAAAATAATGGAAACGTTAGAATATTCATGTTATTTATTGATTCGGCATTAACTTTGTGGAAAGAAACGTTGATTATTTAATAAAATTAAACGATTTTATAATGCCACTTAATGAGTTTTATTTCATGACTCGCGACTAGTTTCGAAAACTATTACAGGTATTACTACATTTACAGGTGAACAAAAAAAGTTTTTCTTTTTACCTGCAGACGAAAACATCTGTTGTTTTTTTTTTTAATACATAGAAAACTGGATTGGGATGGTAATCGTTACTTTTACTCGAATAATGTTTTCTTTCAACTTAAGTTTTTGATGTCAACTTGTGAAATATATTAGCAGCTAGAAATACGCGATACGCAACCAAATTTGTGCACTGATTGGCGTGCATAGCTTTAAATTATCGAATCCGAACACCGCGTTAAGTAACGACAGCTTTATAAAATGTCGTTATTTAAATCGTGTTTTTAATTGGATCACCTTGTTTACCAAAAAATACACGCAAAACAAACAATCGCCGAGCGTGACTATTGCACTACAGAGGCGGACAAAAAGTTAAATAAATCTATGAAAAATACATCCCCTACATCTAAACTAAAGCTGAAGAACCCGCCAATTTTCTTTTGATAGCACTCTCAGATTTGCAGTCGATAGTATTATCGATAAAAAAATTATATTATTGCGGTTTCATCATCAAACGGAAATCCGACAATTCCTTTGATAATGCCGCTAATCAAGGACAATTGATTAAAATTGATCCACGTAGGTATTTCACATCATACGAGTCTAATTTACTAGTAACAATACAGGCCCACTAGTATTTCATTTTAATAATTTCATCAACTATCTCTATTTACATATATAAATGTAGATCAGGGTGTAAAATACTGGGGTGGATGATTTCCAATATTTGGGAAGTATGTTTTCTGTCCGCCTCCGTAGTGTAATGGTCAGCACGCTCAATTACCGTACAAGAGGTCCCGGGTTCGATTCCCAGGGGGGTCAAATAAATATAAGTGAATTTTTCACTCTCATATTTATTCAATATTACCTTGGACTGGTACCGGGAGCGGAGGGCGGATCACCTTTCCTTCATGTGTTAACGATCAAGATAACGCTGCATTTATATGATGCAGTGCCCTATGCACCATTAAGGTGCAGATAAGGGTTTGAATGAATGAAAAAAATGTTTTCTAGGAATGTAAAGATTGATAAATATACTGAAAGGAGAGTGAATGGTGCTCTGAAATCAGTAATAATAAATAAAAGACTCGCACAGAAAGCTGAACTGGCAGATTACAATGTCCTGGTACCAACGCAAGAAGGATGAAAGTAGACGGAATGAAGTCTAAATACGCAGACTAATGTGTGGCAAAACGATGTATGATAGATGTTCGGAAACGATAAAAGGCTAAGGATAACATTAGGAATGTTGTGTTTAGAAGGTTTAGAGACATGAAACGTATGAGGGAGAAAGGAACGGTAAAACAAATTTATGACGCGAATGTAGTTGGAAATAGGGTCAGAGGAAGACTAAGGAAAACTCGATTGAGGCATAAATTTCAAGTATTCGAAAGCGGTTAGGTCAGAAGTCAGAAAAATCGGCGGGTATGTATGAGGAGATGCATGAATGTGCTAGAGGCGAGGAATGTTTGCAAAGACATTGGTGTGGCGTTTTTTTTTTCTCTGACTACCCCTGCTAGGAAGCGGAGTGAAAGTTGGTTATTTAGTTTCAGTTAAGCGCGAGTATTACGTAAATTCTTTTCATTTTATTATTTCAGATTCTTCTTTCAACCCTTATCAGCACTAAATGGTGCATAGGGCACTGCATCATATGAACGCAGTATTTTTTTGATCGTTAACACGTGAAGGAAAGGTGATCAGCGCTCCGCTACAGCTACCAGTCCAGGGTAATATTGAATACATATAATAATAATAATAATAATAAAACCATTATCCGCACCCCAGTGGTGCATAGGGCACTGCTTCATATAAATGCAGTGTTATCTTGATCGTTTACACATGAAGGAAAGGCGATCAGCCCTCCGCTTCAGGTACCAGTCCAGGGTAATATTGAATAAATATTACAGTGAAAAAATCACTTATATTTATTTGACCCCCCCTGGGAATCGAACCCGGGACCTCCAGAATGGTAGCCGAGCGTGCTGACCATTACACTACGGAGGCGGACATGTAATAGTTGAGATAATATATACTAACAATTTATAATATTATAATACGCAAATTCACTACATAAGTAATACATACTCTTAATTAATGACCTATTTTTCTCTTGACGCGCACATACAATACGTAGACAGATTTTTTTAAAGCAATAAAGTTATAAATAATGACCTTACTGCCTACGTATATTCATAAGGCCAAAGATCAAATATTATAATTCATTCTACTCGTTTAGTCTAATTGACAATAAAACGGTTATTCAGTTGTTTCTCATATCATCTAGAATCTAGATGCCTCGAAGATTTCTAAAAATATTGTCACTTTTTAAAAAATAAATAATAATATATTTTTATTGACGTGTCATCAAAGGTTATTAAAGGTTAATAACAAAGTTAATATTCATCGTGCTGCCCATTATTGACAACCATTTTACTCAAATTATCCATATATTTTTTTGGTTTAGAGAAACGATTTACATTTTAAGATGCAAGATTTAGTGCTGCCATCTTAATATATAAATGTTAAGCATAATAATCGGACATGGAATCTTCATAAGGCTCACTCCTTTCAAGAACGTCATAAATCAAAAAACTTGATTTTTTAGGAAAGCGTTTTTAAAGTTAAAAAATATAATGCAATGTAGTAAAAATAAATATCAAGCCACTTATTGAACTTTTTACTGTGCAACATATCTTTTTAAGTAAAACATGAAGGTTTTTTCTCCATTTGAAAAATATTTACTTTATTTTAAAAAAATATGAAACAATACATTTTCTTCAAAATGCATAAACAACACTTTCTGCCCTGTAGCGGGTCAGTATTAAGCTAAAAATATGCCTCTTTTGCTGGAATATAGTACATTATCTGAGTATTCCGAAAACATGGGACGACTGAAAATTGACGATTTTTGATTTATGACGTTCTTGAAAGGAGTGAGCGATATGTGAGATTATTTCTAATTTATTTCACACACTTTAAACGCATTACAAAAAAATAGTAATCACTTCAATCAGACAATGACAGATCGTTAGCTCATCAAATATGAAAAATACAACTATTTTTACTTCACAACGATCTCGCTGAATTTTGATTTAAATTCGCATTGAGTACTTACTTGGATATTTCTTATCTAAAGCTTCTAAAAATTCAAATGGTATGGATATTTGAAAAGCAAGAGCAGAAATGTTAACGCTGCGTAAGAGTACAAAGTGATCACTTAAGGCAGCCGATGACAATTCGTAAGCGTCGTACATGCCCAGATTTTAATATTTGTAAAAGTTAGTTAGATTAAAAGAAGATAAACATAGATTGAATACTCTCTAAAGAAATACATAAATACATTCCTAGCATAAATTTCTATATACATACATTCCTAACATAAATTTAAATGGAACACTTGTGTAATACCACTTAATGAGTTTTATTTCATTATACACGACTATTTTCGAAAACTAAAGATGTTTTCATCTACAGGTGAAAAGTAAAACTAACGAAAAAATATAAATTTAGGTAAATATAGAGGTTGGTAGGTTAATAAATAAAGGGGGGGGGGATTAAGGGACGGGACTCTTTGTAAAAATACTAATAATTTTTTTAATACGAAAACATTTGTAGTTTTCGAAACTAGTCATGTCTAATGAAATAAAACTTATTAAATGGTATTACAAAAGTGTTTATTTTTTTAATAATCAACATGTCATTCTACAAAGTTAATGCCGAATCGATAAATAATATAATTTTGCTTATTACATTTTTAAAGTCTCACATTAGTTTCCTTACAAAAAATTACATACATTAAATACGAAATCGCATCATTAACCTTTGTTTGCGACACAAGTCAATTATTCGTTTGAAATCTTCCAAAAATACGTTCGAATTATTGTACCTTTTGTTTCCTTTGAAGCGCGAGAAAAGAAAATCGCTCACATTTCACATATGGAGAAAATGGGAACAAATAATATAGTAGCGATCAATTGTCTTAATTTATTAAATACATTTCTAACTGACGTGTTCTCATAATAGGCGATTGTTTTCTGCGTCGCCATCTCTATATCTCTCACTTTCACCGCATTTCCCATGGAATGATCGACTGTTTCTCATAATTAAATCAACACTGGAAAATTCTGCCGTTAAAAACTGAGCAACATTTTGTACAATTAAAAAGTATATACATTCTTCACTTTTTTTGACATCTCAACATAGACGAAGGAGAATAAGCATGGGTATTTACGAGACTTATGACATAGGCTGATTTAAGTGATCACTTTACACACGTGTAACATTCACCAATTCTACCAATGATTGACAACCACACTACTCAAATTCTTGGAACTTCTAGATATATTGATGAAATTCGACGTAGTTTTTGTATTCACTAGAATTTCACTAGAGACACCTATGGTGGGATAAGAGACTCTTTTTATCAAGCAGAAATTCATTCATTTTTATGAGAGGTCCGAATCCTGGATTATATATTCAAATACTCGAGAAACGCTAAAAACATCATTTTTTTATTTTTTATTTTAGCTTATAATTTGACCAATCTTAACAAAATTTTGAGTGTGTTCAAATACTTGTTCACAGATCTGGATTATCTAAAATTAGGAGTTATTTTTTAACACATTTTTTTGACATCTCAACATGTTGAAGTATTTGGAGATACTCAAAATGTTGTAAATTACATGTTTACTTCATACTTGTAGGTACTCGTTAAGGATTTAAGTATTTAAAGAAGGAAATTATGAATGCAAAATACGATTACTCAGACGAATGTGGCCCAAAACAATGGACGATGGAAAAGGCGAAATGAGGAAAAAGTGCAAGTCTGAAATAACCCTTTGGTTATTTCATTATATGGTAGTGTGGAAAGTTATAGTTTAACCAGCCTTTGAAAAGTTATACCCAGTACTTACGTATTCTTCTTCAGCTATGTTAGATGTCAAATTGTAAAGATTTGATATTCGTCGTCACGTTTTTACGTCAACGTTATGTTCCAGTATTCGTGGTACAACATTAAGAAATCAAGTTTGCAAAGGTAATGAAATATTCGAATGAGTTAATCTAATTTCGATGTTTAATTAATGTACTACGTGTTGTGTAACAAATCAAATTTTAAGATAAAATCGCTTGTCTAGATATGTTCCTTTCTTCGTTTGGAAATATTGTATAGGGTCCGCCAAATAACTTTTTTTTTTTGAAAAAAGGGCGCAAAACATCGAGTGTAGCTTCGGCTGTGTGGCACGTAGCGCCGTCCTGTTGAAACCAAATGTTGCCAATATCCTCCTCTTCAATTTTTGTGAACAAAAATCCGTTCAAATTGTTGAGAACGACGGTGAATTGATGTTGATGGCGCTTCACGCACACTTTCTGCCACAACATCGATATTCTCGGGTGTACGCACTGTTTTTGGCTTTTCACGCTTTGGTTTATCGATGAGGATGCCAGTTTCTTTCACTTTTTTCACAAGATAACGAACATACGGAGCTGACGGTGCTTCTCTTCTTCCAAAAACCGTACGCAATTTTCGCACACATTCTGCAACATTACCATGATTTTCAAAGTAATGTCGCAATATTTCCCAGCGTTGTTCAAGCGTATACACATAACCATATTCGCTCAGCGGAAGAATAAAACTAATTATCTGTCAAATCAGACATGAGCTAAGTGTTACCATTCACGAAATAAGCACTAGTTGAAAAAAAAAACTTTAGATGGCGGACCCTTTACATACATTCGAAAGTCCAGCAGTGACAATAAGTTGTGACAAGTAACAGGTTGTTTAGACCGGTTAACGTTAGAAAAAGTTTTCGTGTTTTAGATAAACCTTTACTTTCTTTTATATATTATATATACAACTTGTTTCCTTTCTAACGCATTCATTACTTCTTTTCAAATTCGAAGAAAGCCCTTTGGGATACTCTGAAACCTCTCACCACATTCCCAGGACCGTTACAGAAACTCTTAGTTTGCATTCGGACCCACCCATAAAAAAACTTTTTTCTTTTTGTTTTTTTTTAAAAATATCTTGTCGGTATTTAATCAATGTTGCTAAGTTTTTCGCGGTTAGAGATAAACAAATGTTACTCGTGCTTTTAAAGTCCCTATCGCTGTCAGCGGGGCATTTAAGTCAATACTAACTACTGTGTACAATCCACCAGCATGTTCTATGACCAGGGTGACAGCAGCAGGAAGGTTAGTTACTCTACTAGGGGACCTCAACCCCATTAGGAAATCACCCTCACTGAGGCCAAACACCCGAGCTCTATACTATAAACAGCTAAAAAAATATATATGAGTACTCGAAATTAGTACCGGCTTTAAGAGGTGGTGGATTTCGTTCAAATAATGGGAGGGCCCAGGCCAGTTGAAGCGAATTTTCGAAACATTTTTTATATGAAACTTCTTTGGCGGAGATTTGAAAATCGATAATTGGACGAGAATTGAGAGTGAATTTTCAAGGACGCGTCACGTTTATTAGGCACATTTTGTTACACGAGAGAGACGAAAGATATAATTAATCCAGAGAGAAAGAGAGCTTTAAATTAAATTAAATTAATGTAATTTATTTCTAGTAAAATCATTAAAATCGCAAAATTTCGCTGTAAATATTTGATATACTTAAAATATTATTCCTGATTTATAAAAATATTCTATTTTTGATGCTGTATTAACCAACATAATATGCAATATGGGAATTGTTGTATTTTAAAAATTGGAGATTTTTTAAAGCAATTATAAAAATACTAACCACTACTTAAAAACAAAGAAAAAAAGTTTTTTTACGGGATTACGAAGACGAATTTAATCACCTTTTGAATTTCGGACATCCAAGAAAAATCATTTGTAAATACAAAAGAGATTGATCCATTACTGATAAATTAAATTTGTAATTTTCCATAATAAAAGACACGTTAACATATATTATCGTCTTAGATAATCTTGACATTTCATTTGAATTACGTTGCGAAATGTCACATCAAAATTGTGTTTCATTAATTGTAACAAATTTGCATTAATGTCGGATCGGTGTTACCAAAAAGGTAACGCCTAGTTAAACTAATGGCGTATCATGATCCCACGAGCCTACGCGATAAAATACAACAAAACGTACCCAGATTTATATTCATCGGCATATATTTAAGGCCCAACATACGATAAACCTCAACTTAATTTTCTTTAAAGCCAGGTAACATCTGACGTAATAGATTTTTGTCATAAAAAAACATTTTTGGGTTAAAAATTAGTTTGTCTTTAAAAGATAGAAAAAGTATAGAAATATTTTTTTTTTAAATGGGCGTGAAGTGACGCCGGGTCTCAGCGCAGCCGGACGTTTAATGAATTGTATTATTGCGAGTAAGGCCTTGATATATTCACTGTTCTACTTTTGAAATATTTTTCAGTTACCTTTTTCTTAGTTTTTACTCGTTTTCGTATACGTGGTTATCGCGTTTGGCTACCACACTGGAGAATCCGAGTTCGATTCCCAGGGGCGAATAAATTAAAATAAGTAAAAATAAAATAACAGGGTAATATTAAATAAACAATTATTTATTTAATGTTACCCTGGACTTATATCTGAAGCATTAAATTATCATCATACCTTCCAATAAGTAACGATCAACTTAACATTGCATCAAATTGATGCAGTGCCCTTCGCACTATTGGGTACGTTTGAGGGTAAGACGGAATAGAGTTAAAAATTGATATGTATAATTTTTAAAAATGATTAAAAAAAAACATATTTCTCTTTAAAAAATAAAAAATAAAAAGTAACAAAAAATATTTGATTGTAATGATAATAATTAAAACTTATCTACATTGACTTATTACATTTTTTGGATTTAATAAAAGCAATGAATGCAAAATTTATAAAAAAGCATTAGAAAAATCTAGAGATGTTGTTTTTTTCCTTCAATTATTTATTTATTAGGTGCTTGATTCTCCAAAAAGAGAAGGCTTAATATTCGACATGAATTAAATCACGTTATGCGAAATTGAACAAATAACAACGAGAGTGAAATACGATCAAAATATTAATGACACGTCTCTGCATTGGAAACATTGAACCCACGCTCGACCTCTGAAATAACAAAAGCGTTACCACCTGAATATATTAATAAATTCTAGCGATTAATCTCCGACTGACATTATTAGACCGCTTTAATAGAAATGTTGAAAACACCAATACATAAATATATATAAATAATAATAAAAAAATGCGTGTTAAAGGCGTTGTGCAAACACTTAATATTATTATTCAGTAGTAAAATAGTTTTTGACATCTCAACATAGATGAAGAAGAATATGGACGTCTGGGCATTTACGGGGCTTACGACCGTCATAGGCTGGTTTAAGCGATCACTTTAGATTTATTAAATTAACATTGATTGATTCAAAACCACACTACCCAAATTTTTGTATCTTCTAGACATACTGAAAATTTACGATTTTTGATATATAACGTTGTTGAAAGTAGTGAGCGATATGTGATTCTCGAAACTAGTCGTGTTTGCATAAACAAACTCACAAGTGGTCTTAATACAAGTGTTTTATTTTTATATTTAAATCATCATGTTTATTACACAAAGTTATCGCCAAATGAAACACTGTATACTTATAGCCAATAAATAATAGTGTTAACTCACGAATTTCATCATTATTCCTCCATATTAGTTTTTAATACCCTTTCACAGTGGGTTGTTTATTTAATAAATTAATAATAATATTCGCAAGACCGTCACTACAATTTTTGTTGAATTCTGTACAGAAATAAAGGAGAGATAGAGGGTTAAAGTATCACTAATTTAATTCCAAGAAAACTACCAATTTTCGACGTCATCAAGTTTGGCGTCATCGGTTGATTCGACCGCAAAAATCAGAATCGCAAAACTTGAAATCGAAAACTTGTTGCTGAAATGACCACGAATCCCACGTCGATCTGCGGCGGTGCCATATGCACCGTCTGGATGCGATTAGGGGTCAAAGATGAAAAAGGCGAGTCACCTTTTTAGTTAAAATTAATGTCAAATTAATGAGTAATGTGCATTGTGTTGTTTTCTTTTTAAATTCAGATAAAAGCGCGTAAGATAATGTATCGCACATTGACACGTTAAAAGCAGCTGTGGAAAAATTCAAGTGCATCGATTTCATCGCCGAAATATTAAAAGTCGATTAAAATTTAGATTTGATCTGAATAAATGAAGCATTCATTTTAAGAATTTTCATTTCCATTATATTAACATTCTAGATGGTATCAAATCAAAGTAAGCTACGTATTATCAAAGTAATCGTTACCTTATTGCATTTTAAATCTTGCTGATAACGGATACAAGATTTAATCCTGGGTAAATACAATATATAGGATACATGTATTTGCGGTGTTAGCACAATAGCACACATTGCGTCAATTACGAGTAATTTGGCTCCAATAACAAGAAATTAGAAAAGTGATGTTTGATTTTTGGAAAAAAAATTATCAAATTTTTAATAACAATTCGTTTTATTTTTGTGATAAATTTTATTGAAAAAAATTAAAAACACGATTTACGACAGAGATACGTTTTATTTTTGGCATAACATTTTTTTTTAAATCCGATTGTTTTGAAGATTGCGAGTTCCCCCTTATTGGTGATGAATTTCAATTATTGATCAAATGAATTAATTAAGATTAAGTTTAAAATTTTCTTACCGATGCGGCAAAGCTAATCGTGGAGCCAGTCGACCTGGGCATTTCCTGGTTCTTCTCGGATACGTCCGAACTATTTGAAAGCTCCGACTTTTCCTTCTCCTCCCCAGCATTGCTGGAGAACATCCTCCGGTGCGCCTTCTTGAACTCGTCCATCAGCGCGTCATGCTTCTGTTTCTTCTCGTCGTCCACATCCTTCATCATTTTGTTCTTTCTCATCTCTTCTATTTGAGTAACATTGAAGTTAGCATTCTTCATTCGCTGTGAAGAGAAAAAAGTGGCAAATAAAGTATATGGAATGAAGTTAAGCCATAGATGTTTAAAAAATAGAAAGATGTAACAGAATATATTATTGTTCTTGAGGAATGTCTGGAACAAGCGTGAGAATTTGTATATCTAAAATCTGGTCGTGTCAAAAAATCAACGTAACATAGGAGCATGTATGACCATATGTCGGTAGTGTAAAGGCAAAGGGGTATATCTGTCTCAGACCAAATTTTACAGGAGAGCAAAAACAAACTAGTGAAATTAAATAACTCATTTGTTTTACGTATTTTTATATGTTTATATTATCTCAATAAAACTAAATAAATATTGCAACTACAGCTATGTCCTTTTGCCAGATTATGGAATACACTATTTTAGACATTTCGTGTAACAAATTTAGAAAATGATTGACAGATATACCCCTTTGCCATTGCACTACCGATGTATGGTAGTGAAAAAAGCTAGGAGAGTATGTCAGGATAGACGAATGTGGCATTCCATCCTCTCTGCCTACCCATGCAGCGAAACGACGAGATGGTAGTAGTAGCAGTAGCAGTAGTGTAAAGAAGAAAGTAATTCATTTATCAATGAGGCCCTGGGTTGCTTTATTGTATACAAGAGAGAAATTTAGAAACGAAAAATTCGTATACGAGTATGTTGCATAACGTTGCATTTAAATTTAAAAGAATTGTTGTGTTGAAAGAAAACAGATTCATTTAAAAATCACATTTCTATCTTATCAAATTTATCGGTAGCAAAAATGTATTCAAGTCTCGTATATTGTATACGTATAGAAATGTCTCCCTCTGGCGGCCGTTTCCTAAATCAATATAATGTTTAGTGAACGGAAAATCGAATCCAGTATTTTTACTTCGCGTATTACATATAGTGAACTATTTTCAATGAAGATGGCGCTATACCTCATAATCGAATACAGTGGGAATAGTAAAATAATTACAAAGGTATGTAAGATTAAAACAGAAGTAATATATAAATATAAAAATATGCGAGAACGAAGATGTCGTTAGGTAGGGAAGGCAACAAAGAATAAAATGGTATGTCATTTAAGGAGAATGGAGGCATTCAGACTCCACCGCATTGTTTTGTACGGCTAAGGCTCCCGGGCAGACCATCAAAGAGATGGATTGACAGCTGGGAATTGAAATCGGCTAATTCCTCGAAAAGTCAGGCCACAAAGCCAAGAAGAATTTTTAAAAAATAAGAAGAAAATAAAAAAAAGATTAATTACCTCAGCTCTTTTCTGGAACTCCTGAGATATAGCATTGGAAAGGCTGCTGTTCGTACTATTGGTCGAACTCAACACACTTCCACTGGAAGACACTTTTCTGACACTGGTTTGTGTTTCTTCCACATGGCAAGTTGTAATATTTGTAACATTTTCGCTTCCGAATGCTCTAAATTCCTCTTCACTCCTATGCACATCGACAACCACCGTTTTTTTGTCGTTAACCAAAATAGGAGTTGTTGATCTATGTCCGTTTAGTATTTTATCGCTGTCTATTGTAGAAACAACGTAACTATTTTGTATGGTCGTTCCCTTTTCTGATAAATTGATGATGGTTCTATTCTGCATGGCTGATTTATCCATTTCTGGAGTTATGTGATGGGCCGATTTTCTGGCTGTGTTGCTTTGCCCATTACTGTAGTCTATAAATTCAGATTCACTTTCCTTGATGGATGCAGTTCTATCCCAGTCATAGCTCCTGTGTTCCCACGTTCTCATTTTGTACCTGCTTTTATCCAGTTGGCTTAGTCTAAAACAAAATGACAGAATGTTTCCAAAATAAAATAACATTGTCGTAATAATCGAATCGTACATTAATATCCTACTGCCAAAAAATAATATCATGCATTTGAAGGTTTTTAAATAATTATAACGATTTTCAAAAAAGGTCGATGAGAAGTCCAGTGCCAGTGTATGAATGTTTTTTTTTTTGGAAATTAAATTCATGTAAATTGGTGGTTTCGAGGTGTCAATTAAATTTTCTTATGTTTTATGATTTTTTTAAAAAACTTCACTGTTTAAAATTTAACATCTTTTCTTTAATGTTACGTAGATTTTTTCTCTACATTTTACTTTTACACATATATTTCTGAATTTAATTTTGTAAATTTTTCTTTTGAATTTTTTCAGTCGGCTTTATACCATAGTGTGTATTGTATTACACTGTATACCCCCAGACAGGATTATGTCAATGTAGATATTTTGTTTATTTTTTAAGTATATATAAATAAATGCACGAGGAAATTATGAGAGGTGGAATATAAACAAAAAAATTTAAAATTTCAACGGTTGATTAAAAGTTTTTAGTTTATTTTATATAAAGATTCCTATTGTGAGCCACCTATGTAAGCTTCCACGCCAGTAATTTTATTTTTTAAATTGTTTAAGAAACTATTTCTTTTTTGTGTCTTAAAAGTATGTTAAACTTTTTGGTATGGTAATATAACATCTCTTTATCACTCTTCGTTCAATTTGTGTAATGCCACTTAAAACCTTCTTTGGACTTTTTTGGACTTAGTCCACGGATATATAATATATTCTCTTCCTTATCAACACGCATTACGGAGTTTTGAAACATTCTATTATATTGTTATCATCAGGGCTTTGCCAAGTGATTAATTTTAATGTACAGATTATTTATAAAATTGACATCGAGAGAAGCTTGTGAAAATCGACTGTCTCAGTTTTTTGCCAATAGGAACAAGAGTTTATACAAGAGAGGCATAATGAAATTACCTTTAAAATAGCAACAAGTTATCGAACAAAACGGTGCATATTTGACTAAAATTAGATTATTTTAACTGTGGTAAATAAAGACTTCAATTTCATGCAAAAATAATGGATTTCTTTTTACTAGACCAAATATATAGTTGCTATGCGTGTTTCTTTTTCTGCATTAGTGGGAGAGCTGGCATCTTCGTTTACCTGTCTTCCAGGTCTAAGGTCTCCTCCTTCACGATGGACAGGCGCTTGTGGTCAGCGCTGGAAGGACTCTGGTCGCCGGTAGCGCTGGACGCGGAACTGTTGTACCCGCTGGACTCTCCAGGGAACAGCTCCATTCCGGCTCCTGCGCGAACCCAGAGGTCCAGTCTACGCGACTGCTTCATCAGGTTTACAGCCTGGTGGCAAAAATCATCTTTTGACATCTCAATAAAGATGAAAAATAATATGGAAGTCTGGGTATTTAAAGGGCTTACAACGTGTAATAGGCTGGTTTGAGCGATCACTTTATAAAGTGTAACGTTCAGCATTCTACCTATAATTGACAATCATACTACAATTCATACGTCGCTTCATGTGCGAGTTTGCAGCAATATCTCAGGTTGATTTGAGTGATTTAAGTCGTTTTTTAGAGGTCTAAGTTCATAAACGAGTTTTAAAAAAATTGACTATCATTTTTTTTAGTAATCAACAGTCCAATAAGAAGCATATAAATTTAAATAAAACTTCAGACATCATCTAAGTTAAGATAAATTCGAAATTCACCTATGGTCTGAAGGGGTAAGCTATTTAACTTCGTATTTTTTTCAACAGATGGCACTCCCAACTGTGATAGAAAAACGGTAATTGAGATATATATTACTCTATACATATACAACTTCCAAGAATTAAGAATATGTATATATACCGGGTAAATTTATTCAGCATATGAAGTAAGCAATATCTTTCAACCAATCCAAATTTAAAAGTCAGTTAAATGAAAAACAAATTTGATGATAATGACAGGCGTAGTGACGCTCGACTACGAAACTGGCTTCGCGGGTTCGATTCCTACCGATCGTTAAATAAATTCAAGGGAGATTTATTTCCCTTTGTTCCGGGTGTTTGAGATGTGTTTTTAACATTTACCTTCCCTATCCTTCTATCCTACCTGCAGACAAGCCTCTTAAAGAAGAGGCTATGCGGGTTATTCTTTAAAAAATATTTAAAAATAGTAATAATAATTATAGCGAAAGTGAATTTCTTTGTAAAAACAAAGAAACAAATGAAAACATAAAAATTACATTGTTAAGTTGTAGACGTAAACACAATAGAAAATTCTCATGAAGTATTATTAATGGCTAATAAATTAATATGAAAAATCACAAGACAACATAAGATATTTTAATAAAACGAAAAACGGACACCTTTATGTATCTGCTTTGTAGAGTTGTAAAAGTAGTAGTGTGGATTCGTTTCTGTTACGTCATTCGTTACCAACTTACGAAAACAACGTTTGTACGAAGGCGAATTTTGCAAAAGAAAATGATAATTGAAAATATTGATTATATCGGCTGTTATAAACACAAAAGAAGTCCTAAACAATCCTTTATAGGTTGAGTATGTTAAATTAGATTTTCCTCCCGAGTGATAATATTATACTCTATTGGGCGCTACTCACGTCGCTGAATTGAATTTCCCTGAAGTCGATTCCATTGCACTGCATGATCTGGTCACCTGGCCTCAGACCGGACTCTCGCGCTATTCCGTTCTCCTTGGTAAACTGCACAAATATCCCCGGTTTCCAGTCCGGTCCTTTGCAAATCCTAATACAGAAAATCAATGTTTAGTTTATTTTATTTGTACGGCGGGATATTCGATAGCCCGCAACTTAATTTTCTTTAAACCCAGGTAACACTTGATTTTTTTTCTTAAAATACCGTTTTTGTATTGAAAAAATAAGTTTGTATTCGAAATAAGTACACGGTTTTGAAAAAAAAGAGTTATTGAAAGGTAAAAAATTAAAAATGCATATCTAATTGTTTCCATATATGTATACTCTAAAAAACAAAAAGAACAATATGTATTCTACAATAAAAAAAGTGTGGCTTCTCCGGCAGCTGGCCGCTAATTAAATTATGTGTTTGCGAGTAAGGCCTTAAAACACCATTTATGTATTGAAAAAAGATTGTCTTAGAAATAAATAGATGGTTTTAAAAAGAAAAGAATTAGTGAAAGGTAAGGAGTTCAAAAAATGATAACATTTTTTCAATATAATTTCCTAATCTATGAAATCAATTAAGAACTTTTTTCTTGAAAGGAACTCACCCGCATCCCAGTTTAGATCTCGGGGGCACGAGGATGGTCAGCTTGACATCCCTGACCTTGTCGCCCTTGGTGGGGTGCGGCGGGGTGGAGCTGCGCGGGGTCGCGGGGGACCCCGGGGGCTCCGCCACGAGCCGCCACGTCAGGGGGTCCGTACCCCTGCTGAAAAATACACAAACGATCATGTAAAACATTTTGAGTGTGTCCAAATCTTTGTTTAAAAATTCAGGGTTTGTCTCCACTTAAGAGTTATTTGTATTGATATATCGCTCACTCTTTTCTACAACGTCAAATATAAAAAAAACTTTAATTTTTCAAGAGATCGTTTTCAAAGTTTAAAAATATAATGAAATGTATTAAAATAATTATCAAGCCACTTATTGAAATTTTCACTGTGCAACAGATCTTTTTAGGAAAAACCTGAATGTTTTTTCTCCATTTGAATTTTTTTTGTATATTTTAAATAAATTATTAAACAATACCTTTTCTTCAAAGTGCAAAAACAACGCTTTCTGCCCTGTAGCGGAAAATATTAAGTAAAAAATATGCTACTTTTGCTGGGATATAGAACATTTTCAGGATATTCCGAAAACATGCATAACAGAAAATTGTCGATTTTTGATATATGACGTTGTTGAAAGGAGTGAGCGATATGTAATAAGGTGTCAATTAAATAACTATTTACTTATTAATAAAATAATTTTAGAAGTGTATATTTGAAGAAAATTATTGAGGAATTATAACAACAATATACTCTGACGATTGATCTAAGCTACCGGATTCAAGATCATGAGTAATAAATTATATTTTCTGAGATATATTGCAATAAATTTATATTGTTTTAATCGTTAATTCCAATGAAAAATCTTTTACGTGAATTTTAGTCATTTTCAACCATTGTTTTTTTCGCAGATAAGTGTGCAAAAAATTCTCAAAAGATTAATTGTTAGATAATTGAGGTCCTATAAATAAGAAATTAAGTACTTACTCTTTTACAGGAATCATTCCAACATCTGAAAATAGACGAAAAAATAAATTAATAATAAATAAAATAACGAAAACTTTCACTGACATTTCGTAAAAACAAAATAATGCCGTTGTTTTGACATTTTATGAAAATTTTTAATGTTTAAACATAACGACAAAACTGCATCTCGTTATGTAAGCGTCTTTGATCTGCCATTGTGCCATCAATTTACAGCATTGATTACGCGTGTATTTGACAGAAAGTACAACAATACTATTGCGTCGAATCTAAATGTAGGTGTGAAAATATTTTTTTATATCCAGTAACTAAATTTCTACTTATTGTCATGTGGAGTTTCGTCAAATTGTACATAAGTTGTATTTTTCTTGATTTAAAAGGAGATACGAAGGGATGGTAATCAAATATAAAAATTAAAGTTTTAACTGGATGAGGGTAGAAAACAAGGGGTGAGGATCGGCCATGTCTTAAAATATGTACATTAATTGCTAAGAAGCAATATCTTCTAACCAATCAAAACAGACTAGTGATATGGGTTAAAACGTTTGAAAGCTTACATAGCTGAAAAAGAAAAAAAAATCATAAGTTACAATTTACAGCTGTTTTAATGAAGCAACTACTTGATAATAATTATTTATGAAAATAACAAATTGATGATAATAAGGAAGGCACAGGAAGAAGGGAGTTTAGGAAAGGGGTAGAGGAAAAACTACGAAATTAGGTTTAATGGACAGTTAGGATTTTAATGATAGATAGTAATGTCTCAGACGTTTCTTAAAAGTTATCAGAGAAGGTGCATTTTTACAAGGAGAGAGAATTCATTCCATAGTCTGGCCGCTTGGACAGAGAAGACATTACTGAAGAATTTTGTTTTATTTTTAGTGAGTAGTAAAAATTATAAATATGTATTATACATATATCACAAATGTAAATTAATTGATAGATTTTTACAAGGTAGATAGTAACGGCCTCAAAACTCAATTTTCTCCGGCCTCCTAATTTTTATGGTATCTCGTTCTCATCTAAAGACCCAAATTTAATTTACACAGAGCAATTAGCGATCACACGATGACGCAAGAAGTGGGATGTATGAACGTACTCGTGCGGTATGATTTGCCGGCCATTGCTACCGTTCGCTGCAATCTACACCCCGACGTAGGGTCATCAAATTCGATAAACGTTTTTACCGGTTTTTTACTTCAAATTGGACGTTTTACAAAACAAATTAGACGTTATATTGTATTTTATAAAAAAAACGTTGAATTTTTAAAAATGAATTATATGTAGTACACACAATTCAAAGTAGTATTGAAAATCTTGTCTGAAAACTCGCGTACACGCCGCGCGCACAGACTATGACAGCGCGCCGCGCAGGCTTGCCAACTTTATAACTTGACGCATTGACAGGTGCGGCTAGTTTCAAATAAAAAATAACCCTACCTACCAACCAATGGACTTTCATATATTAAAAAAAAAAATCGAAAAATCGTATTATGTATAAAAGATTAAAAATGTACGATGAGATGCCTGAATGTATAAAGAATTAAAATAAATGCTTGAATGAATTTAGAAGAAATGTTGTGTTAATTGTAATAAGATGTAATATAAATACATATGATGTTAAATGTGTAAATATTAGTTTGTATACTAAATGCAATATAAGCCTGAAAAATGCTATATGGAAAAATCCTTGCTGCCGATCTTCATGATCGGCAGCAAAATCAAGAGTTACAAAACTTGTGTCCGACCCATCATGACGTATGGAATCGAAAGTAGAGCGAACACCGTTGGCACAAAAAACGCGCTTAGAGTGTCGGAAATGAAGACTCTAAGAAGCATATGAGGCAAGAGTCTTCGAGATAAAATAAGATACGCCAGGATCAGGGAAATATGCGAGATCGAAGATGTCGTTAGGTGGGGAAGGCAACGAAGGAGACAATGGTAGGCGCGTGTGAGGAGAATGGAATCATCCAGACTCCCCCACATCGCACTGTATGACGACTCCCGGGCAGACTAGCAAAGAGATGGGTCGATAGCTGGAAATCGACATCGCAGGAGGCTAATCCCTCTTAAAAACGGGCCACAAGACCTACAACAAGATGAAGAAAAAAAGAAGAGAAGAAGAAGAATATAAGCTAAGTTAAGAATTGAAGTAAAATAAAAATATTTACTGGAGAAGTTCAATGACAATCGTAATCCAAATTTTGCTGTCAAATATTTCAATGAGTCTCTGTAGTTATAAAAATAAATTCTTTACTGAAAACATTTTACTGATTCGATGAAAAACCCTGGTTTTCATGCTTGGTCGCTCAAGTGAGTTGGAGTGTTCACCTTGGGGTGGTGAGGGCCTTCCGAGTGCAGAGGAAATCTAGACTACGAGTCAAAATGGCACTATTATTTGGCAAAACATTGTTTCAGGCGTACGGTTGAAAAACACATAGTTGTAAGGAGCCGCTTACTAATGCACATATTTTGTTTTTGGATACGTACGATGATATTCCAAAACTGAGCGTGGTAATAATTTAACATTTTTATTTTATCATATTTTTATTGATTGTTCCTCTTGTAGTGGCTACCATTTTTTATTGATACGATTGTAGTTTTGGGAGAGATTCCTGAGTAAGTGAAAAATAAAATTACAAGGTAATACTCTATTATTACTCGAAGTATTCTATAATAGTAACACAAAACTAAAAATTATTACGTTAATTGATTCGACAGTCTTTTTGTGTTTCATCTATCCACTTTTAATTTAAATTTTGCTTGGTAAATATCACTATTTTAAAAAAAAACTATTGTGACACGTTTTTCACGATGCATTCCGTGTCATTTCACGTGTAACAATATATTTAATAAGTAACGGTATTAAAAACTGTTATTTTAAAATTGACACCCCTCGATCGAATTATTCACAATCGTATCCGTTAACAATGTTTAATTTTTCAGGTTTTTTTTTGTCTTTCTAATAAAAATTAACATAATGAAAGGGTAGCTCTTTTCTGTCCAAATGTGTGTGATAAAAATTTGATGACAAATATAGCGAAACTAATGGTAAAATGGTGAAAGGTGAAAAAAAATACTAACTTTTTGATGCTGAATGAATTAATAGTTAGCTTTTGTCATGAAAGGCATTTTTAGCGATGTTTGGTATAAATATGTAAGAACCACGGCACGGGAAAATTTGGTGAGGGCACATTATTGTAATATAAAATTTGTAATTTTATTTATGATTAAATAAATAATTAAACATAAAACTGTACATGTATTCTTGTGAAACTCGGGCAATTGATACGTATTTCATTATTTCAAATTTGTATAAGGATTACTAGAGTTTTGTTTAAAATACAGAAACACAACAAGCAAAATCTCTTATGGGTAAAAGAACTTTGATTATTATGCAATAAAATTGTACGTACAACCTACTTCCATTATCCATAAAGACATTTTTTTTAAAACAATCTATAAAAGAGCTATTTATAAATAGATGATGGAGGTGGGTAGATCTGAAATAAATCGCATTATTCGGCAATGTCGTATTTGATAGCATGTCATAAATATAATATTATAAAGCATGTCATGTTTTCTTGCGTCCCCTTGGCACTGAGTATGTGCCCTCAGCGCAGGAAAACTCAGTGAGGGCACATGATTGTAATTTGCAATTATGTTTATTATGAAATAAAATAAATAAACATAAAACAATACTTGTATTTTATGAAACTCGGGTAATTGATGCGTATTTCGTTTATAATATTATTTCAATTTTGTAAAATGATTACTAGAGTAATAATTAGTTTATGTATGTATGCGTTGAGTAGTTATGTATTTCAAGTTTACGCCAAACAAGATGGTATCAATAGCGATTGAGAAAGCCACCAGAATTATTTTTATTTTATTTGGCACTAAATTAGCACCATCCTGATGCAATAAAAATGACAGATTAGACGTAGCGGTAATCACAAGACAACAATAAAATCGTAATCCGATTATGCATGAATAATTCGGAAAAGTCATGCAGATGAAATAAAGCGCGTCAGTCGTAAGACTACTGGATATTTCCTATGCGATGCCAGCTTTATTTTAAAAAATCGGTTTTAAAAAAATATGTACACATATTTGCCAATTTCAATGCAATCCCAATATATGATAAATGATAAAACCCTTACCGCACCCCAATGGTGCATAGGGCACTGGTTCATATAAACGCAGTGTTATCTCGATCGTTTACACATGAAGGAAAGGTGATCAGCCCTCCACTTCAGGTACCAGTCCAGTGTAATATTTAATAAATATAAGAGTGAAAAAATCACTTATATTTATTAAACCCTTCTGGGAATCGAACCCGGGACCTCCAGAACGGTAGCCGAGCATGCTCACCATTACACTACGGAGGCGGACAAAATCCCAATATATAGTCAATCATAAAACAGTTCACATTTGCTTAAATTTTCCAAAAAACCTATTTTTAATTTATATAGGGCCACCACATAAAACGTAAATCATAAATCGCAACTTATTATTTTTTTCTTAAATCTTCAATTCAAATTTATGGTTTTGAAAAGGAAATAGCCATTGAAAGGTACGAAGTTTAAAAAATTAGATAAAAATAGTTTTTCAATATATATTGTATAAAACACAAACAAATTCGAAGTATTCGTCTAATAATTAGACTCTAATCGAAGAATGAATCATTAAAAATTGAGAAAACCTGCTAAAACCGTCCATGGAAATATCCGTCATGCGTGGAAAATATAACCTGCTGTTGAGTTTTAGTATTTTTTGTTGTTGCTGTTATTATTTCTCATAAGTCAATCTTTTAACTAAAATTTTCGGAGCAATTCTAAATCACTCGTGCATATTCTAACTGTACGAGAAAAGCAATGAAAAAAATCGTTTTACAAACCGTAAAATGAGAAATAATATGGCGACAAGTCTATGGGAATATTCGGCAGTTATATTTTCTCAACTCTAAGACTAGTGTTATAAAAGAGTTTTGTTCGCAAGAAAATAAAAGAGTTATAAAATCTCAACTTGGTCGCATTTAACGGCAGGTCCCTGACATCATCATCATAGTTTGTCACTCACAATAGGTGATGACGATTTGACACATTTTATTACATTAAGAGGATATTCGCAAAGACAGAACTTATTCGCCGGCCGACCGCAAAGAGGTAACATGTCTTTCCACGCCCGATTTTTTCAAAGAATGTGTATTGGATATTTTTTTTGTTTTTTAGAACATATATATGGTAAGTATACTTAAATAGAAAAAATATGTTCATATACTATGTAGTACATATTTTTAACTCATTACCTTTCATTAACTCTTTTCTTTTCAAAACCATATATTTTGAAGAAAAACTTATTTCTTCGATGCAAAAACGGTGTTATAAGAAAATAATAATTTTACGTAAAATGTTAGCTGAATTTATAAAAAATTAAGTTGCGACTTAACGAATACTGATAATCGGATAACCCCCCCCCCCCCGCAACTTAATTTTCTTTAAATCCAGGTTATATTTCTAGCAATTGAATTCCTTGCTTAAAACATCGATTTTGTATTGAGAAAAAATCGAATTAAATATGTGGTTTTGAAAAGAAAAGAGTTATTGAAAGGTAAGGAGTTTAAAAAAATGATAAAATGTCTCGGAACATTGATTATTATTATTGATTTGTGGGCAATAGTTACACTATTTAATAATGCATTACTCGTATCACCCCAACCGATAACCCCATACTGTATGTAGAATCGACTGACATACAGAGTAAAAATCGATAATTCGTATCAGTAAAGTATTGAGCTATCAATCAGTGTTTGTTTTGTTTTAATATGATATATTGAGAAACGCGAAAATCTCGTGTAAGTATCAACTCGCGCCAGTGATAAGGTTCAATGATATCAGGTCATACAACGATAACAACAATATTGTTGATTCGCGTATGTCTGCGAGTGTAAATTATGAAGTGATCCACCCAATGATAGAAATATAGCTTATACAAAACCAGAAATATTGATTTTCTTATAAATCTTTATTCATGTAATTGATTTCTGGATGCACACAATAAAACAAGAATATCGATATGTTGGACGTAAAATGTTATAAGCACAGAAAGCGTCTAAAGGGAGCACAGAACAGAAACAAAAACTTATTTAAAATCCCTAAAATGCACACCATAATTCATTTTAAAATCGAGCCTGCGATATGTGCAATGAAATGCTTAGTGAAAAAGACATCAATAATGTTTCTTTTAATACGTTTAAAAGAAATATTGTTGATGTCTATTTGACGAGTTGATAAAGAAATTTTCTATATACATAGATATACTTTTACGACAGTTTATATAATTTTTTTTATTTTTAGATTACTTAGGTGGAAACCTATAATTGGAATTGTTTTTTTTGTATTTTATCATATTATGTTATTTTTGTCGATATACAGAATAAAAAATAAAAAATTGAAAAAAAATAATAATAATACGTTACCTCTATAAATGTTCTCAAGTTTTATAAGTAGGCACCTACTTACTATAAAAATAGTTATATCACTTCGAGTTCGAGATTTGGAATTATGACAATTACATTATAACAATGCCAAGAATGATGAACGTTGAAGTGTATGAATTAATCTCATAATCCAGCCAGTGCTGGGTCGCAATCCCTGAAATACTTTAACTTCCATATTCCCTTAGTATATGTATAGTACAATTCTCCGTCTCTATTGAGACACCTGTTATATTAATTTTTAATATTAAAGTAGATGTACCGAATTTAGAATAAAAAGTACATATATATTTTTTTAACATTTTCTGGATTATAATGCCGTGAGTCATTAGCACTTTTTGTCGACGTTTGGGCGATTTTCGTAAGAAATATTCACGACATAATAACCCAGAACAACGCCATTGGCGTAAAAATAACAGAAATTTAGAGTATCTAGCTAGTTACTTATGAAAGAAAAATTCGTGAATGAAAATTTTAAAAAATAAGTTAAAGACGCATGAAAGTCTTAGGAGTGAAAGAATTAATCGAAATTAGATGAACAAGCATAGTAATATTTAAAAAAAAATACTATGGTGCAAAGTACGTGTTATATATTTTTAAAACAACAGGTATACAATATTTACTTACTTCTAACTTTTAGTTTGAGGTAGTTCAGGCTTGCAATGAGACTTAGCATCTCCTTGTGTAATGCATCGCTAATCCTGTATCCATTCACCCTTACGACTTGATCTCCAACCTTAAAAAAAATTAAATAATTATTAAAGAAAAAGTTTTTATCGTTTCCAGCTTTTTGTATGACAGATAATAAATAGTGTATAGCAAATATATTACATTAGAAAAGAATATTGAAAACAAGAGAAAATTTGTATTATAGTAAGGTTAACACTTACAAATACAAAAATATTCTTCATCAATTTCAATTCCACTTGGTCAATACCACATATCTTAATATTTAATGTGACACGTGTTTCAACGCCGTATGTGACGAAGAATGCACCGGAACACATTTCACAATATATTTTAAGGAAAAGTGTTATTTACCAAGTGAAATTAAATTAAAAAAAATTGATACATATTAGCAAAGCGACTGCCAAATCTATCCGCAAATCTATTAATGGAGTCATTAATATCCTTTTTTTTTATTTAAGAAACAATTATTGAGAAAATATTTAAAAATATATATATATTGCTTTTAATAAAGCAATATTTCGTTAATTCACTTGAAATACATTTGCAGAGGCAAAACTCTATAATACTTATATATTTTTGTATTATTCTTGGTATAATTCTGACTTATTTTTTCATGAATTACGTTAAAAAATGTGAAATATATGACAAAAGTCTTGAGTTAATGCAGTTTTTTTGTGATATTTAAATAAATAAAAATTCTACAATAATATTTATTTACGAAAAGCTGTTTTAAATCAAGAGCAATTTATAGTTACATTTATTGTAAAATAATCTTCAACGAACATTATACGGTAAAAATTTCTTTATTGAGATTCTTTTTTTATTTATTAATGCGCCAGGAACAGTTTTTCAATGGTAATTAGAAGCGTTGAAGCATATCTTCCATTTAGTGATAAGAATTAAACTTGTAACTCGCACTTCATTGCACTAACCACTGTAACAATTACTACTACTGTTAGGTAAGTTGTAACATAGTATGTAGTCTTGATGCACGTAATAAATGTGTACAATTCACAAAAGAATGTAGTATTACACTATTAACAACACAAATAGCCAAATAAAACAATGATATTCGTGTACATTTATAAACACTTCTCGTTTATTGTGCGAACAATTTAATCAGCAACCGTAGTTATTCGTGACAAAAAATCCGATATTGGAGAACAAAGGGTCATTAAAAAACATGTTTCTATTAAAGTAATTGTATAAAGAGGTAACTGAACAAATCACCAGTAAAAAAAATCAGTAGTGATCTTTAGATTCTCTCCAAAAGGACACATCGTTTTGTAAGATAAAAATTCTTACAAATAAATTTTAAGTTCTTATTTTACCAACGGTTTCGGCATTTACCATAATTCGTTAAAATTCGTAATTACATCCGATTTATGTAACATTTTTAATTGTGTGAATATTTTAAAGTTTTAAATCACAATTACATAAATATCCATACAAGAACTGCTCTTTTGAAAAAATTGAATTTAAAACCCTTAACGAAGCTTTTGAAAATATTTTGAGTTGAAGTATGGAATAAAATAATCGTAAGAATATTGATGTGGGTAATTTGTACTTTTTTCTCTTGTATTGAAGTGGCTTCTTTATTTAATACTTTAAGTAAAAAATAAACAAATAAAGACTCTTTCGGATAACAGTTGAACCTATGTACATATACGTGCACATTCTTTGAAAGAGAGCCAGCTTAATATCGCGTTATTTTACCCCTCTGTAAAAAGAAAGAATGGATATAAAAGTGATTTCCTTATAAGAGAAAAATATCCAGGTCCCTTGGTCTTTTATATCCAGGTTTACTACCATATCGCTCACTGCTTTTAACAACGTCATATATCAAAAATCGACAATTTTCAGTTGTGCATGTTTTTGGAATGCACGGAAAATGTACTACAATATATCCCAGCAAAAGCGGCATATTTTTAACTTAATATTTACGGCAAAAAGTGTTGTTTTTGTATTTTTAAGAAAATGAATTCTTTTATTATTTTTTTTTTAAATATACTAAATATTTTTCAAATAAAGAAAAAACATTCAGGTTTTACCTAAAAAGATCTGTTGCACAGTAAAAAGTTTAATAAGTGGCTTGATAAATATATTTTTTAAACATTTTATTATGGTTTTGAACTGTAAAAACGATCTCCTAAAATATCAAGTTTTTTGATATATAACGTTGTTGAAAGGAGTGAGCGATATATCTACAACAAAAATAGGTACATTATTACATATCAACTTTTCTTCAATTTCCGATTAAGGTAATTCAGTATTTTATAGATATTTTTAAGACAGTTCTTATTTTGTACTCTGCAATCATATGGCATTTTGACGGAGTTTTAATAAGACATAAAACATTAAATATACTTTCATTTCTTCGAAGTATTCCTTTTCCGTGAAATACCGTTCTGCACGCTTCGTATTAATTATTTATTTACTGTATGAAAATAGTATACGGATATGTTCTTTCGTGCGTGGACAGGCACTTGCGATTCGTACTGAAATCATTACTTTATGTAATCGTTCTTTGTTTTGTAATGTAATCAAGTTTCCGAACAATAGTAGGAGTTGAAAATGTATGAACAATAGAAAACTCTCAGAAAAAATAACGAAAACTATCACATTGGTAGAGTTTACAGGTTTACATTGACCAATATGTTAAATCATTTACATTATCGTAAGACAATAATGCGTGATTCTTAGCAAAACTAGTTTATGGTCAGTGGGTATATGGTATCCAGTACTCAGTAACTGAAATGCAATACTTAGGAATTCGAACTGGTAATATTTTAATTATCATCGATGAACATTTATTGAGTATATTCATCTGTTGTAGGATTCTTTTATAGGATTATGAGATTCCTTTTGTATCTTAGTTTTGTATCTTTTTGATGAATATGGAATTTTTGCAAATGGTGCTCAATTGAAATTTTGTACAATAAAGTATATAACTTTATCCAATTGAATAAAGGTGAGATTCATTCAGAATCAGTTCAACCATATGAAAAAAAATACTTATTTATTAATACATATAATATATTGGTAAAACACATGTCGGCTGAAAAATGCAGTGTCTGATATCGCTCACTCCTTCAAGAACGTCATTAATCAAAATTAGTCAATTTTCAGTTGGGCATGTTTTCGGAATGCCCAGAAAATTTACTATATCCCAGCAGAAGCGGCATATTTTTAACTTAATATTTCACCGCCACAGGTCAGAAAGTGTTGTTTTTGCATTTTGAAGAAAAGGTATTATTTAATTATTTTTTTAAAAATAAACTAGTTATTTTTCAAATGGAGAAAAAACCTTCTGGTTTAACCTAAAAAGATCTGTTGCATAGTTAAAAGTTCAATAAGTGGCTTGATATTTATTTTTAATCAATTGTATTATATTTTTAAACTTTAAAAACGATCTCCTGAAAAATCAAGTTTTTTGATTTATGACGTTCTTGAAAGGAGCGAGCGATATTTATTATTTATATTTGAAACTTTGTAATTTTGTCATTTTATAATTAAAATGTAACTTTATTTTAAAATCACTTTAAATATTTTATTATAACTTAATTATAATGTCTACCGGTTTCGAAGCTAACCGCTTCTTTATCAAGACTGATTAATACTAAAACATTATATACTCAAAATATTTTTTTTACGGTTAGGCAAAGGAGATTGGGTAGATCTCAAGTGGCTTTATTTTTTGTGTTGATTAGCAGTCACAGTCAAAAGGGATCAGGGATGTTCAGTGATAAGAAACATATTTAATAACGAAGTAATATTTTCTGCTTTACTTTTAAGATTTTACTTAAGATTATCTTCAGGTTATGTAATTCGTTATAATTACCTCCTTAAAATACGAAAATAGTGAGGAATAATTTCCTTATAAAGTATGGATTTAAGTGAAGTGAAGTAATTTCTCAATCTTTTGAATAACGCGCCGTTTGGAGTAGAAATTGGATTCTAACGAGAACACAATGGAGTGTCAAAAAATTGTGAAGTAGCAATTTGCGCCTGGGAACTATAACGAAATAAATGTCACAATTTCATCTTTGGAGATTATTCATGGAAATTCATGCAAAGTAATCGGCGAATTTTAAACTTTACATTCTCTAGTACCTACATAGATATTTTTCATAGATTTGAAAATATTTATTGTATATTAAGAAATATTGTAACTTCGGGGTGCCATATATAAAAAAAAATATCGACCATAAAACATCTGATTTTTTTTCAAAAATATTGAACAATTCATAACACGTATCCCTATTTTACCATTTATCTTTAATATTAAGTTTTAAGCACAGGTGTTGCGAGACATTTTTCAGTGTCGATTCCGTATTTTAAAGAGATTAATTAAGGAATTATATCCATATTCGTGGTGTATTCCAAAGGAAAAAATTGTATGTACATGATCCACATTTTAAAATTATTTAATTAATGCAGATCAAATAATTAATTTTATCTTTTCCATAATTTTGAATTACTGATTTTTTTGTTGTTGTTATTCTTTCTCTGCCTCCTCTTATATTCTCTTTTTTTTAAATAGCCAAAAATCGAATTCCTATTTTTGCATTTATCTTAGATTTAAAACAAATACCGTATGTCGTACGCATTTGACATTTTTCAGAGAGTGAAATTATATTTTTCCTATCCAGTATTACAGTGAGGAATCGAGAGACATCTCTTGAACGAAGAAATCCATAGAGAAAGTGCAGAAATAATAGAGTTTTTCCAAATGTTTTAATTATTTGTTGATGTAAATTTCTTGAATTGTAACGAAACTGGTTGCGTTTATATTGGTTTTAAAAACTTAGGCATAAAGTGATGATTTTAAATAAATTGGTGTTGGATAGGAGTATTATTTTATTAACACGTTAACTGCGCATAAAATAGTGTCATACAGATTTGGACACACTCAAAATGTTGTAAATAAATTGTCTGGTCAAATTATAAGCTTAAGTAATAAAAATGAAAATGGTATTTTCTGGCGTTTCTCATGTGTGTGATTGAAATCCAGGATTTGGACCTCACATACTAATAAAAGAGTTTCTGCTTAATAAAGAGCTTCTTTACACCTCACCCATAGATGTTTTGGTGATTCAAGAACAAGGTTTCTAAATTGGTTCATATATATAGAACTTCCAAGAATTTGAGTAATGTGGTTGTCAATAATGGGTAGAATTGGTGAATGTTACACGTGTGTAAAGTGATCACTTAAACCTGCCTATGACGGTCGTCAACCCCGTAAATGCCCAGACTTCCATATTCTTCTTCATCTTTGATGAGATGTCAAAAAATAATATCATACAGATAAACTCGAATTCGCGAATTTTTGTTAAAATTCATAATTTTGTTCAAAATCAAATTCTTCTTTCTATTTAAACATCATACATAAGTGTATTCATTAGTGTTTTCAAAACACATTAAACCAGCTACGAATCCTTATCTTTATTCAACACGACTCCCGTCAGCGCGTGGCTGCAATATTTGTTGAGCCGTGCTCAACGCACAGAACGTGTTAATCTCTTCTTGTTTGTATTGACTTTCGTTTAAGATAAAACGGAAATACCGAATACCGCCAATAAATATCTACTATCCAATATTTAACAAATATACATCGATAGTTTAAACAATGAATTAAACGTACGTAGGCCTTTCAAAAAAAACAGCCCACCCTGTCCACACTCCAAAACATATATGGGCAACCATCGGCCCGCTGAGCTATTTTGTGCGTCCCTCAATCATCTCGACGAAGTACTAAATACAAATATACAAATTTACGCGCATTTGCAAGAAAAATCATGTACATTTAAACAGTTTTTTCGAGGATGGAACACACTAAATAAAATATTCGAACGAGGATAACAGAAGAAAACCTCGAAAATTCTATGCGATTATCCCTAAGCAATACCAAAACCAGTATTGATGGTCTCTTAATTCACAATCCTTACACTACATTTTGTAATCAATAATTATTATACTAATATTATGTCGTTCATCATATAAATAAAGAAATATAAGAAGCAACGTGTTTTATCAAATATACGAAATAAATATATGGTCTTGAAAAGAAAGAATTATTGAAAGGTGAGGAATCAAAAAAAAATTTGAAATATATTTTCAATAAATATTCCAAAAAATTCATTCTAATATATATATATATATATATATATATATATATATATATATATATATATATATATATATATATATATATATATATATATATATATATATATATATATTATATATATATATATATATATATATATATATATATATATATATATTTTAGACGTGTGGCCCATAGAGCGGCCAATCGCCTTTTGAATTTGAACGTTTGACATCTCAGCCTTAACAATTTGGTCCGGCCCTTGACTCGAAGAAAGAATGATTAATTGGCCCCAGACCGAAAGGTTGGCCACGCCTGCTCTAAAAAGGAGGTATCTACTTTCCCATTAACAGCATTCCAACGGTCAATATTTCAAGAACAGAGTTAGTGCGATTCGGCTTGTTGATATTACCAATTTCTCATAAGAGTGTTGCCCGCGGCCGAGGCATGTTTGATTTTGCCTAACATTATACCATATTATTTTATGTGTCAATTTTTTATCCGACTTTCTCCAAAGCAGAATGATTGGTTTAATCTAGTGCTGTGACGCAGGCACCGGTATGTGTGTTGTGCGAAGTTTGTGCGCCAAATTCAGCGCCGGAAGTGGGTCGAGCGAGATAAAAAACAAGAGTGAATGACTCGATAGAAAGATCAATAGCCAATAACATCGAGATGATTAGTAAACATGGCGGGAAGATATTGGCAATAACATAGTATAATGGAGAAAAACATGGTCGTTTTTTATGTTTGTTTATGCGAATATTATAATCTTCTATCGTTAAAGATAATTACGATGGATGATTCATATTATTGTATTATAATATATAAAATAAAGCCTGGGATTAAATACCAAATATTGTTATTTGTGGAGTAAAATTATAATAAATTAGGCTTCAATTGGTTTACTTATTTCTTAACTAAACCAATAAAGTTGTTTATTTATTTATTTTCAATGTGTCATTCACTGGGGTTTTCCGTGCCGAGGGCACATTTAACAATAATTAATTATGAAATAATTTTGAAAAGTAAATTGTTTACGGTATGCAATAAAATAAGACATGGCCGAATGATGCAATCTATTTCAAATCTACCCACCTCCATTATCTATTGACGAATTCTTCTTCTAACCCTTATCTGCATCCAATAGTGCCTAGAACATCTTATTGACGCAGTGTTATCTTGATAGTCACTGCTTACATGAAGTCAATGTGATCACTCCTGCGCTTCAGGGACCAGTTAATAGAAATATTAAATAAATATTAGAGTGTAAAATCACTAATACATATTTTAACCCCTCCCCTCTGAAAATCGAATCCGGAACCTTCAGCACGGTAGTATTGTTATACTACACCACGTTAACCATTACACCACGGAGGCGGACAAAATTAATAACTCTATTATATTTAGTTTTGTTATTTAATGATTTTATGGGTTATGAAAGCAGGTTGTAGAACTTCATTAATTAACTAAAAGAGGCATGTATTAGGTTTTGTTTGATTTGTTTATGTATTGGATATTCCAGTTCTATGTACACTTCCATAAAGTGTGTGACAATATTTGAAGTATGTCCAAATCTTGTAAAAATGTAAGGCAAAGAGTAAATAAAACGAATAAAAAAACACATAAATCACGTTTGGTTTCACCTATAAACTGTGAATTTACAGTTGTTTTCAGCTGTGTTTTTAAAACTCTCCTAATGTAGACGGTAGGATTATTTAGATTAACCTCTCTTGAAGTTCGCCGCCTTTTCTAAACTAGTACACAGACGTGACGGCGATAGTGGAAGAGAAGAAGAAGGAGCTCCAAATTCCTCGAGTGTTTCGCCACCAGAGGTCAAGAGCAGTAAAAGTTGGATAATGACCCGCGTGACGTCACGAAACACCATCTACATTCATCGTAGTTACTAGGCGCAGGTGGGCACCCAACTCATTTTATCCAATTCCGTATTTTCAAGAAAATAATTGAGGAATCATAGCCATATTAGTGATTATCAAATTGATTATTAAAATTAACAAACTTAACCTTTTTTTAAATTAATATTTGAGTTAAAGTCCATATACAATAAATGAATATAGATGTGTGTATGTATAACAATATTATATTATATATTATAAAATTAAATATTTATCCAAACATTTATTTAAGTTTAGTTGACAAATACCACTTTTTCTTTAAATCTATTGTGACATGAGTTTCGATGGATACCGCGTAATTTTTCAAACACCTTATGATGTAAAACATAAATTAAAAATGGATAAATATTTGCAGAATGTGACTGGCGAAGCAACTAATGACAATATATATATATATATATATATATATATATATATATATATATATATATATATATATATATATATATATATATATATATATATATATATATATATATATATATATATATATATATATATATATATATATATATATATATATATATATATATATATATATATATATATATATATATATATATATATATATATATATATATATATATATATATATATATATATATATATATATATATATATATATATATATATATATATATATATATATATATATATATATATATATATATATATATACAAATATATTTTTATTTTAATTTGAAGTTTTGATTAGTAAATACCACTATTTCTTAAAATCTACTGTGACACGTATTTCAATGCATTCCGCATCATTTTCAAATGCCGTATTTTAAGAAATAGTGGTATTTAATAAGTAAAACTTAAATTAAAAATGGATAGATTTTACCACAAAATGACTGCCGAAACAATTAATGAAACAATATATTTTGTTCGTAAGAGCCAAAATCACTCATAAACTCGAAGGCTCACAAAAATACATTTAAAACTTTAATTTTGTTTCATTTGGATATTTATTTCTAACAAATTTAGCATGTGGCAAAGCGATTGTTAAATTACGCCGTACTCGTATACTATATACTTCTATCAAGAATTTAGACAATTTGAATTTACAATGGCAGATGGTGAACGTTACACAGTGCATAAAGTCATCACTTAATCTAGACAATGACTGTGAATCATCGGAATTAATGTCGAATTTGCAAGAAAATATGTCTTGTCTAATATATCTTTGTACATTTTTTTATCATCCCTATCCAACAAGTTATGACTTATATAGCGAGAGAGGAGAGTAAAATATCTATTAAATTACTCATTTTCATATTTCGTGTGAAATTACACTTATTTTGATTAAATTGGGCATATTCTAGTAACGCGTTAAACGAGCCATTGTGTAAAAAAAACATTTTTGATAGTTGAATAAAATTTTCCACGTTTTCTTTTCAGATTATTTATTTTAGTGTCAAATAAATTTATTGTTTTTAATTGTTTCGTTAACGGGTGTTATAATTCTGAGAAACGTCAATTAATTTTGGGTTTTCAGTTACTCCTGCTGTTTTATTTACGATTTACGTTTTTATCAATTTTTAATGTAAATTTTACATGGTGGTAACCATTTCTTAAAATCTATTGCAACGACTTCCACATCATTTTCAAATACCGTAATTAAAAATAAAAAAAGTGGTATTTATCAAGTGAAATTTAAATTAAAAATTAATAGATATTACCACAAGGCCGAATTTTAAGTTGTATCCTCATTCCCTTAAAATCTGTTACGTTATTGATTTTTGATACATGAGTCTAAAACGAAGATATTTTACTACCTGATGTGATTATTATAAATGTAGGATATGGGGGGTGAGGGCCTAATTTGTTTTTTTTTTATGCCATTTTCGTTAAAAGTTCAAATTTTAAAAGCAATTATTTACATTTAATATTTTTCAACTGCATGTGTTTTATTTTTCAAAAGAATCGCACCTTTTAACACAGTACGGCACAAAACTAATGTAATTACAGCAAAAAAACGCATTTATTAATATATTTTTTTAAAACTATTCCGTCATTAATTAACTACAAATATTGAAAATGTAAGTATCTCTCCAAGCACAAAAGCTAAGTCTCTTTCTTTCTAAGGAGAGGCACACTAGTATAAGATGTGTTAAAATCCTTTAACCTCTCTCATTAATTCCTCTCCTTTCCTTTTCCTTCCTGCAAATTCCATTTTTTATACCATACCCTTACTCTTTCACTCCCTTCCTCACACACACACTCCCACTCTTTTTATTTATTTTTTATCTCTTAATATTTTCACAGTTATTATACTTAACATTAATGTGGAATCGTTTAATTGGCTTTATTTTTATTAATGTGACTATTTTTTTTTCCTTTTTTAAATGCAAAGCTGTACTATTCCAGAACAAATAAATAAAAAAAATATAGTTGAAATTTCTAGTAAATTAAAAAAATTATAACTGTATTAAATAAATATATAAAAAAATTATGTATATTATAATTGACGACGTATGGTATGATGTATGGTGTGTTGCGGTGTGGTGCGATGGCGATGGCGATGGCGTATATCGAGTGTGGTGTAGCCGAGGGAGTCGTGTAGAGAAACTGGGTTTAAGAGCCGCTTACCTACATTTCGGACACTGATGACAATCGCTCGAGAATTTGCAGGGCTCGTCATCGACCGGTCTGGTTTTAACTCATGTCAGGTGAAAGTTTTGCGGCTAAACTGTTTTATCTTAAGAATTAATGATTTAAACAAAAAACGGTTTATTACGGTCGTGTAATAAGCCGACATGAAAATGAATGATTGGCATTTTAACTTTTACCAAAATGTCGGAAATATTTTAAAAGTATCTTTAATTAAGGAGTGCAAGAAGGTTTCACGTAAATTGAAAGGCACGAAGTAGATATGAATTTATGTTAATCTAACTATACAAATAAGCAATGTTCGAAATACACAAGCTAGTACGAGTACGGGTATGTAACCCCGAGTGCTATTCCCATTACGACAATTCTTATTTTCCCTATAGCTGTAATATCCTTCACTCTGAGCTCGTCTAGTGTTTTTTAATTGAGATTTGATAATGCTTATGAATACTTATGAATTCAATGTTAACTCACATGTCGAATCATATAACTAAAATCATACACCTAATTAACTTCATTACTAACATAAAATGATTGAATTGTTTAAAAAATCATGCCTTCAACGAGATAGCGGGTGTTTTCACCTATTAATGTAGGGCCATGATAAGCAGTGTAACATAAGCCAGAGCTAGATTTAAAGTCACTTGGAAATCAAGTAATAAAAAAATAATACCAATGAATATTTCTTCCGCGAGGTTCAATCAAAATGAAATTATTGTTAAGACGATCGGTTAGCCGCGAACAGCAGTTGTGACATCCCTGTTTGGGCGCACAGGTGCCTCTCCGTGGACCAGGTGGGCCGGACAATTCGCGCTCAAGAATGAGCACAATTTTTTTGTTTTCTCGGACTTTACTTTCTTCTTTCTCGGCCTGGGAACCATCCCGCCTGGCCGGCTACCAGCCGTCCGTCCCACTCGCCTCGCAAAACGGCCGACAAACTCACGCCTCTTCGTAAAAAAGACAAGAACATTAAAAATTAACGACCGACTTCTCCATAGGTCCGAGTCTGCGATCGGTAATAAGCAGCCGCTCGCCTCTTATTATTTATTCTCGTCTCAATCTAAATAAAAAGAGTACGGACAGAAGGGAAAGTCGAAAGATAGGAAGAAAAAAATGATCTTCATCTGCGTTCTGCGCTCCTGGTATGCCGTTTGAAGAAAGTCGTGTTTAATGTACGGATTCCTTGTTTGACAAATAAATAAACGAGCGACAAATGACACGTTTGATAAATATATGTTCAGGTGTGTATAAGATACGGAGAAAGCCAATCAGATTTGTTGTGCATGACTAACACAAATGACGCCAAATGATCACATACGCGTAATAATTATATCTTGTTTCGCTAATTTACGCGTGAAAGGTTAAAACGATTTTTAAATTAAATCCGGCAATCATTTTCTCGATATACATATTATATTACAATATCCATTTTTTAATTGAATTTTTATAAATCATACGAATCATATTTTTAATAACATTCATTTAGTTTAGACTTAGATCAACGATCGAGATTTTGATCAATTTCCTTAATTGAATCGATCTGAAATTTCGTATGAAATTTCATATTTTTGTTGACGTATTAAAAAAAAAATACAACTTCCAAAATTTTATTTACGGAAACGTTAAAAGTAATCTAAATAGTAAAATTTAAATTAAAAATAGATAGATATTACCACAAAGTGGCTGTCAAATATATAAAATGTATATTGCCCGCAACTTAATTTTCATTAAACCCAGGTAACATTTAACGTAACTGATTTTTCTTCCTAAAACACCGTTTTTGTATTTGAAAAAGGTTTTCTTCGAAATAACTATATATTTCGGAAAGAAAAGAGTTATTGAAAGGTAAAGGGTTAAATAAAATATATTTAAAAAATCAATTTACACTAAAAAAGCAAATTCCAATACATACTTATATGTATTTTTTTTAATCTGCGCAGAGACACATCTTTTTACGAGAACCCCTTAATAAACATTACTTTAGTTTCTCCGATCTTGTACTAGTAAATTAATTGATAATTATTTATCTATAGGCAATCTATAACTTCACAATGGAATCGGAGCCTACTTTTGCAGCTTTGCATTGCAGTGAGAACCGATATTTCTTTTCTTTTCATGTGTGCGAACATGGAAGTCTCCGCACGCGGAATGGAAACATCCCAAGTCGCGAGCCGATTTCCCTCTTTGCCTGATGTCATTAACATAACCCGGTCGTATCACAGTTCCACTGGCAATGCTAATTACGTACTTTCTCACTTCATAATGCGATGGTTATCATTACACTCGCATTATATTTTAATGCCTCCACAATGAGACAGTTTTTTCGCGAGGCCAGACTGGCACCTATCAATCTGTTTATTTTGCGGACGAATTTACGTGGGAATTTTAGAATTTGCATTGTATTATAAAAAATCTAAATAAGTTATGTGTAATAATAATTTTTGAATAAGCAAAAATTAAGAAAATACTAATAAGTCTATTCTTTATAATATAATAAATAAATTATTCTAAGCATATCGAAAAACAGAAGAAAAAAAAACTGATATTGTCACTCGACTTCGATCTATTATCGTACGTTTAACATAGGCACCTCGTGTGTTAGTAATTTTTTAATTATAAATAATTCTTAATAAGATTAACCAACTAACTAACTAACAATTCAGTGCAGGGGTAAGCAGAGAGAATAGAACGCCATACGATCTGTTTTTGCAAAGAATATTCGCCTCTTCTATATTCATGCATCTTCTAATACATATACGCCGATTATTCCGACTCCTGTATTCACACACCCACACTCAAGTATTTGGAATACTTGATCATGACAAATTTTATCGGTCTTCATTTGCTTCTTTTACCAACCACTTTTACTATCCTTTCTTCACTCATTCGATTCACATGCCCAAACCATCTCAACACACCTTTCTTAATTTTATCGATAATGCTTATCTCAGCCTTGCATTTTTTCATTCGAACATCCATCATACAAAGAAACTAAATAAGATAAACTAACTAACTATCTAACTTCCCCGCAAAGGTAGGTAGAGAGATTAGAACACCACACCAATCTGTCTTTCCAAACAATCTTCGGCTGTTCTACATTGCATCTTCTCATGCATACTCGCCGATTATTTCGACTCGGTATTTGAAATACTTGATCATGCCAAGTTTTCCTAGGTCTTCCACTTCTTCTATTAACAACCGAATTCCCCTTAACAATTCGTTAATAAACAAGATATGCCTCTAAATAAGATGTCTATAATAATAATTGATGACAAATAAAAAATATGCAAAGTGTTATACTATACGTAATAACAAATACCTGTTTTAGAATACCCTTAATACTAACTAACTAACTAACTAACCATCACGCCGCTTCCCCGCAGGGATAGGCAGAGAGAATCGAACGCCACACCACTCTGTCCTTGCAAACATTCTTTGCCTCTTCTACATTCATGCATCTCCTCATACATACCCTTAATACTTGGGCTAGATATAAAATATCCAATTGGGTGAAAAACATATCATCCGAAATGATCTTCTTAAAACGCAATAAAGTGAATGTCAATTTAGTTTTACTACCAATGATTTGATTACTAAACCGAATGATTACACAAATATAGAAAGGTGCCCTGGACATAACTTGTCATTTGCCCGAGTGTAAACAGAGTCATGTTTTAGAAATCATTACTAGGAAATAGGTATCACGTTTGCACTCTCTTAATGTTTAACAAATAATTGGCGGGTATATTATAATATTGCTAAGAGCAATGGAATTAATCACTGATCTTATGGTAAGCAGTGTCATAGAGTTGGTTTATCAGGAAAGCATACCTCCCGCAAAACATTGAAAGCCTAAAGACAAGGTAATGCCTTCTATTTTTCAGTTAGAAGAAACAAAAATCCACATGATCTATAAACCTTGTATATAATAAGAAAGGTAAATAATAACAAATGCAATTTCCATCAACAAAAAAATGCCTTAAGGTGATCAATCGATAAAGTTTTAGCAGGTAATGAATCTTTGTCAGACGGGAGGAATATCTAATTTAACATACTCAACCTATAAAGGATTGTATTAGACTCGTGAAGTGTTTATAACAGCCGATATCATTAATATTTTCATTCATCATTTTTTTATGGAAAATTCGCCTTCGAAAAAACGTTATTTTTGTAAGTTGGCAATGAATGACGTCACAGAAACGATGGTGTTATTTTAATGTTGGTGTCATTACTAAATTATTGGCGGCTATATTTGTTGATGTCTATGGTATACCCTCCCACCCTCTCCTCCCCTCATATTTGTATACACATATGGTAGTGTAGTGATAAACAAACAATCCACACTACTCCTATTACAGCTCTATAAAGCATAGACAATAAACCATATGACGTCATAAAACGTTCGATGACGGAATTTTGGTGATGTATGCGAACGCACGTTGGACACGTTGCGCGTGGCAACGAGGATAGCCTGGAACGCCTAGTTGTGATCGGTAGCCTGGAGGGAAAGAGAGGGAGAGGAAGATCCCCCACACGATGGACCGATCAAATTAAGGCAGCAGCAGGCACCTCAGTGGTTGGAGCGCTACGTGCAGCGCAGTCAAGGGATAACTGGAGAAGAGTCATTGCTTCTGCAAGGGTCACAACCCTCAGCAATGAGGATTAAGACGGAGAAGAATGCGAACGCAAGTTTTTCGTTTTATTCAAATGTCTAAAGTTTAAACCTTCATATATCCCTTAGTTATCTACAGATTACTACCGAATGAACTAAGAATGCTATCGATAGTCTTGTAATTTTTCATATTAATTTATTAGCTAATAATCACTCATCGTGATATTTATCCATTCGCATGATTATGGTGTTTTTTAAGGCGCAATAGTTGTGTTTTTTGATATGCAATAGTTGTTAAAAGTAACAACCTTGAAGTGCGTTGATTTCCTAGTAATGTATTTTTTCGTAGTTTCGTCTTACTCGAAAATAGATAGGATAGGAGTCGGAATAATCGGCGAGTATGTATGAGTTTTGAACATAGGTGCCTGAGGCGAATACTGGGTGTAAAATAGTATGACTTCGTCAGGAATGATGACGCCAGAAGAACCCAACAGCCCCTTATACTGGAAGTCCTGAAGAGGAGAAGGTGGACATGGTTGGAACATGTTCTTAGAATGCCACCTGAGAGCATTGACCCCTCATGTCTCTTCAAAAATGCTTTTCTCTGTCCTGCATTCTTACTTACTTACGTCCTCATTTTTCCATTAAAATCTATTCAATATAAACATCATAATACACAACTTTTTTAATCCAAATATGTTTATGAAACATGTTTAAATTTTAATTTAAACCTTGGGAAAGGTTGTGCATCCCTCAAATAATTTGTTGCTTTATTATATTATATTATAGTAACAAAATTAGTTTAGGTCAACGGATAGTTCGCTCAAGATATCCCTGATACAGTAAACTTCCGAAACATCTCAAGGAAACCGGTTCACGGAGTAGAAATCACAATAAAGCGTATATTAATTGAGGTTCGTTTAAAGTGGTCCTTTTCTGATCTAGCTCCGCGTAACAAAAAACAGCCAGGTAGGTAATTGAAATTCGTTAAACATCGTGAGGCTTCAGACCACACACAACATTTTTGGGTTCAAAGGATCTATTTGTATTTTCAATTCCAATTTTACATGGTGAATACCACTATTCCTTTAAATCTATTGTGACACGTGATTCGATGTATTCTGCATTATTTTCAGACACCCTATGTAAGTCTACATTTTAGAGTTGTGTCTTTGGGAGGTTAAATGATGAAGAGAGGGAAGGAGCGGTTTCTTATTTATTTATTTATTTTTATTAATGGAAACAGGACAATAGGGGCGAGGGGCTTTAGTCATTGTCACATTGTTAATTATGCGTTTATTATTATTTATATTTTTTAAATGAATTTCTATCGTTTCAAAATGTTACAGTTTTTTGACTATTCGTTCAATATTTTTTTAGGATTTCTACATTAATATTGTAATAATGTTATCTTTATAATGGTTAGAGAACTAGGATTTTTTAAACATAATTCATGTACATAAGAATTTGTTATTTGAAACTAAAAATTATGTTTACAAGCGTTTCTCAAGTACATTTGTAAATATATTCCAGGATTCGGATCTCGTATACAAATGGAAAGAGTCTCTGCTTAATAAAAGCTTTCTTCATCCCATCATTAATGGTTCTTGTGAACTAGCGTATACTGTGTTAGGAAATTGAACAATAAATCTAGAAGTTTAAAATTTGAGTAGTGTGGAAGTCAGTCAAGAGTTGATAGAACGAAGCTATGGAAGGTGTTATCTGAGTATGGGGTAAGCAGTAAACTTATCCAAGGCATAGCATCCTTGTACGAGGATAGCACTGCATGCATAAGGGTAAGTGGTTCATTTTCATCCTGGCTTAGCATCTCTAAAGGTGTTAAGCAGGGATGTGTAATGTCACCGTGGCTGTTTAACCTATACATGGATAATTGCATGAAAGAACTGAAAGATTTAAATGTTGGAGCCAGAATGAATAATTTGACTGTCTGTTGCCTTTTGTATGCTGACGATGCTGTTCTTCTTGCCGATAGCAGAGAAGACCTGCAGGCGTTGGTGACAAAAGTGTATAATGTGTGCAAGGAAAGTGACTTATTGATGAATGTTAGCAAATCTAAGATTATGGTTTTTGAAAGAGAAGAATGCAGATCTGAATGTGAAATATTGGTAAACGGAGAGATTTTGGAACAGGTAGATGATTTCGTGTATTTGGGTAGTATGTTTTCTAGGGATGGAAAGATTGATAAAGATATAGAAAGGAGAGTGAATGCTGGGAACAAAGTGAACGGTGCACTGAAATCAGTTATAGCAAATAAAAACCTATCAGCGGAAGCTAAACTGGCAGTGCACAACGGAGTCCTGGTTCCAACTCTAATGTATGGAAGTGAAACATGGAGTTGGCAAAAGAAGGATGAAAGTAGACTGAATGCAGTCGAAATGCGATCTCTCAGAAGAATGTGTAACAAAACGATGTATGATAGATGTGCGAATAGTGAAATAAGGAAAGAATGCAAAGCTGAGATAAGCATTATCGATAAAATTAAGAAAGGTGTGTTGAGATGGTTTGGACATGTAGAACGAATGAGTGAGGAAAGAACGGTAAAACAAATTTATGAGGCGAATGTTAGCGGGAAAAGAAGCAGAGGAAGACCGAGAAAAACATGGCACGATCAGGTATGCCAAATACTTGAAAGTGGTCAGGTTAGGAGTCGTAACAATCGGCGGGTATGTATGAGGAGATGCATGAACGTGGAAGAGGCGAAGAATGTTTGCAAGGACAGAGTGGTGTGGCGCTCTATTCTCTCTGCCTACCCCTGCGGGGAAGCGGCGTGATGGTTAGTTAGTTAGTTAGTGGAAGTCAATCGTGCATAGAATTGGTGAATGTGACACGTGTGTAAAGTGATCACTCGACAAAGCCTATGGCAGTCGCAAGACCTGTAAATGCCTAGACTTCCATATTATTCTTCATCAATATTAATTAAGATGTTAAAACATATGGTATGAATTTTCTGGAAGTCATACTAATACACGTGTCACAATAGATGTTATGAAAAAGTGGTATTCAAGTAAAATGTATATAAAAATGGATAAATAATACCACAATGTGACTGCCGAATCAATGAATTAAGACAAAGACTTAGTTTGGGAAAATATTATAACAGCAAATTAATTTTCATGACACGTTAGAAAGTAGAGGTGTTCGTTTAAATGGAAAGATTCTACTGCGCGAGAAGCAATAAAATATCACAATACCAATAAATTTTTAACTCGATAATAAATACATCAAGGCCCAAAAAATCATTTCACAACATAAAGAATATTAATTCTTTTATCTCGAGGCGTTTCACCTTTTCAGGAAGAAATAACAATGGATAATAAAACGATCTAGGAAATTTTACAATGATTTTTACCTTAGGTACTTTTTTGATATTCAATTATTTATTAGAAAAAACTAATGAAGATTTTACTGTATAAAGTGATTGATATACAACTATATTCATGATACAAATAGATTAGCTTTATAACAGATTTACTATAAATAACAAAAACGTGGTGATGGATTACTTTTTCATGTAAACGGATTACAAATGTTTTGTTGAACAAATTCACAGAAAAATTATACAATACCATGGTTTTTAATCCCTGCCTTGTATATACGAGTATAAAACATTTCGTGTAGCCTCCCACCAGGCAAATAATGTCGGTAAAGACAAAACCCGGCCACTAGTCAAATAAACTAAATGTGGAAAAACAATATATAATATGCAGTTGTTATTTTTTTACAAGTATATCAACATTTTGAGTGTGTCCAAATACTTGTTCACAAATCTGGATTATCTCCAATTATAGGAGTTATTTTTTGACTTTTCATCAAAGATGAAGAACAATATGAAAGTCAGCCCCGTAAATGCTCAGACTTCCATATGCTTCTTTATCGTTGATGATATGTCAAAAAATAATAATAATAATATGACAAGTATATCACACTATTCAGTCACCAGTTATAGGTTTCGAGTTTTTTTGGGTTTATAATCTGTCTCCTACTATAAAATAAAATGGTTGATAAACATGGATTGGCACACGTTCCCATATATTATATCTACTATAGTATATATATATATATATATATATATATATATATATATATATATATATATATATATATATATATATATATATATATATATATATATATATATATATATATATATATATATATATATATATATATATATATATATATATATATATATATATATATATATATATATATATATATATATACATATATATATATATATATATATATATATATATATATATATATATATATATATATATATATATATATATATATATATATATGTAGTTTCTGAGATGAATTACTGAATGAATGACAAATATTAACAAAAAATGTTCAGTTTCTAGAATCTAGATTCTATGCACTTCTTTATAAATCCAGAACTTACGTAGGTACTTCGTTCATCATAAGCGAAAGTTGTTTCTCCACTTTTCTAGATCACCACAAACACGCCCTTCTTGGCTTCTCTGAATCGTTTACATGCAATACGATAAGACCTTTACTCATGTAAAAATTATTCCACACAATTACCTAGAGCACAATGAAAAATAAAGGCAGAAGACACGAACACCTTTTACAGAAGGAACGGTGGGCCAGTTTTTAACAATTATTTTCATAAAATTGAATATTTTAACAATTAAATTACACGTATATTTATTTTAACTTTATGTACAGAAAAAAATGTACACTGGCGGGCTAATTTTTAAGGAACGAATAAGTAGACTAGTGATATTGGTCAAAACGTTTGATACTTTATAAAGCTGTTCGCAATCAGAGAGTAGATAGTTCTTGAATATAAAGTATACAAAAACGTTCATAAAGCGCTAAGTAAATGGTAGAAAGTATAAATAAATTCTGGGTACAAGAACTAAGAGGGCGCTAAAATATGAAGGTTTGAGTTCTATAACGATACAAAAATTGCTGAAATATTCCTATACAACAATAAGTTTACTGTGATATGATACATTAGTAATTAAATGTTTGTTTTTTTAGTTTTTTACTTCGTACATTTATAGTAATGAGTGATATTTTTATTTTATAATTTAATCGATTTTTCTACTACATATTATATGTTTTTAAAAAATCTAATGGTGATAAAAGGAAATAATGCAAGGCTGAGATAAGCATAATCGATAAAATTTTAAAAAATGTGTTGAGATGGTTTGGACATGTGAATAGATCAAGTGAAGAAATAAACAAAAACACATTTATGAGCTGAATGAGGTTGGTAATAGAAGCAGAGGAAGATCGCGGGAAAAACTTGGCATGATTAAGTTCAAATACTTAAAAGCGATCAAGTCAGGAGTTTGAATGATCGGAGGGTATGTTTGAGGAGATGCATGAATATGGAAGATGCGAAGATTGCTTACAAAGACAGATTGGTGTGGCGTTCTATTCTCTCTACCTTTTCCTGCGGAGAAGCAGCGAGATGATTAGGTAAGGTTTTTTTTATTTTACTTATTTAAAATGCATTTAAAACTCACGAGACAGCGAGAGAAAATTACAAGAGCATACCTGATGATAGATATCGCGGACTTACCTACTGACTTGTATATTCCAGTACAGGGTAGCCGGTTGAACCTAATTCTCACGCCTTAATTAACCAATGTTGTATTGTGAGTACATATGATTTCTTTTCATTAAGGCTTAGTCATATCCACACACTCACACTGCCTGCCTGTGAAGGTAATTCGCTCAGCAAAAAGAAAACTCGATCCGCTGCGAGTACATGCGAACGCTATACGCTAAATGTTGATAGAAAACTTTTCCTTTTTAAGTACTAGTCACTGTAATTACACCGATATAATAACTAAGTTAAGACCTATTAGAATTCATATCAATGTGATTCAAGAGATTAATTCATTATCATTGTTATAAGATTTTCTTAGAGAAGAAAAAATATTTGACAAATTGCTAACGTCATAAACACTGTAACTTATTTATTCATAATTAATATTTTTTTAATGTGAAACAATTGCAATATATGTAAATTATATTCATGTATTCTTTTAAAAAAAATCGTATTATGTTCCGGAATATAATATTGCAGAACAACGTGCACTAAAGGCAGAGGTCTGCATGCACTAATGATATTTGTCAAAATACTTTGGGAATATATTAGTGATTGTCCTGACGAAGACACGGATAAGTCTCTAAACCGGCAGATCAAAATCTTAGTGAGTGGTTATAAACTAATATTACTTTTTTTGTTGTAAAAAAGTAAAAATGACTAACCACAAAGCAAATGCTATACATATATATTAAAAGTATTATATTGTTTTATTATGTATTATAATTATTTAGTTACTGTCAAATAATATAGAAAGTGAAAAAACCTATGAAGTGGTTGTTTTATTACATTAATTTTATTTATTTAAGTTTTACTAAGTAAATACCACTATTTCTTACGATCTATTGTGACATGTGTTTTGATACATTCCGCGTCATTTTCAAACACTGTACGGTGTTTGAAAATTAACCAGAATGGGTGAAAACACGTATCACTATAGATATTAAGAAATGGTGGTATTTACACAGTGAAATTTCAATTAAAAATTTATAAACATTACCATAAAGTGACTGCCGAATCAATCAATGAAATATTAGTTTTTTCTCAAAAAATATGAGTAGATATGATATATGTGTGAACGCCGAAATTTTTAATAAACCATTTTCGTTGTTGAATGGCACATTTATATACCCAATGAGAATCATTAATCGTAGCGCGTTTTATTAAGTGATACAGATCTCCAAAGATGTCCGCTTGATATCGCCAAGAAGAAATGACATTAACATGAGAAAATGGAGTAGAGAGAAGAGACTACTCTCGAAAAGACATCTGTAGGTGTTCTCGCTACTGTTGGAATGCCACAGCAATCCCAAGGTTGGCAGCTCTGCCTCGACAGGGACAACTCAGGAACACAGATAATTAATTGCCAAATGATAGTGGAACCAAGACATATATAAACAAAATAAAAGATATTAGAGTGTACTGTGCTCATTTAGTTATTTAGCTAACGCCAAGGTCTTATGAAAAGCTCAACCATGATAAGGTTTCTAACAAGTTTTTTTACAAGCTAGGTCCGCAGGAATACCGCGCCCGATTGTTTTCTCTACATTTTGTCGTGTTTATTTTTTTAATTAACGTTCCGCGTGTGGGCTACTTTTAACATAATTTTTGACATCTATGTCGAAATTTAAAAAAAAATCTATGTCGAGATGTCAAAAATAACTCCTATTTGGAGATAATCCAGATTTGTGAATAAGTATTTCGACACAATCAAAATGGGTTATTTTTCACCTAGAAATCGGAAAAAAAATTCACCATACATGTGCCATTCGCCATCTTGCTTTCCCAGTCATTCTGTCAGTAAAAAAAATAGATACAAAAAATTATTTTTTCTTAACTCTTTGCTAACGACTGCACCTGTAATATATCAAGAAAATTTGCTAATTAACTATCAAAAATATCTACCATCCATCCAAAAATAAAGAAGTTACTATCATGCTATTTATATTGATGCCACTATGCAACACATGCTTCAGACGTAAAAAAAATAATGAGCTAAACTGCATGCATTTTTTTTTCATTATTAAGATGAATAAAAGACGAAGAAAACCTGTTTCTCAATGAATCTGCCGAAATTATTACCGTTATATCATAAAACATCCATTATTTATGATAATATTTAGTGTGGGAATCATCTTTTTGAACCATGTGGGATATAATTAGTGGGTATCTAGGTAAACAACGCCGTAATAAGCAGACGCCCCACGCTTAATAAAAAATAAGGTAATATATATGTAGGTCGCGTGTAGGTATACTTTTACTTTTATAAAAAAAACATTAATTTGCTATTGGTAATTTGTTGTTGTCAAAGCTTTGTCAGCTTGATAAATCGCGATCATATTTATTTAAGAAATACTACGTTTTCGAAAAATCTCATATATCATGTAAAATACGAAACGTTGTAAAAGATAAAATTTTAAATATGCAGCAAAGAAGGTAAACGTATAGTTTTCCTTCTTTGGTCCCCTGGTCGTCGAATACAGTGGATTGATATCGTATTAAATACATAACGTTTATTATTTTAACTTAATTTACTTTAATTACTTTAATTTACTTTTATTACCGATTTCTTTGGCATCTTAAAACTGATTGTCGATCAGTACTGCCAGGAAGATAGGTTACTATTTTTTATTTGTTTTTAAATATTCATTTATTTATTTACCGAAATAAATTAAAGTTAACATTATCCTTTCTAGTACCTACTGAAAATGTATTTTCAATGACGTTTTCAAACGTATGTAAATTTTTGTCTTTTTTAATGTTTGCGAATAATTTCTTCGATTTATTATTTATTTTTTTTCAATGAGGAACGCATCAACAGGGCATACATTTATATGAAGGTAAGGTCATCATACTTGCGCTCAGGGTTACAATAAATATATATTAGCCTGAAAATCTCTGATTAATAAATATTTTAACCCCGCAAAAATAGAAATCCGAGATCGCCAGCACAGTAGTCAAACCCTCTGACCATCTCTGCTATAAAGATGACTGTATGTTTGTATGAAAAAAGGTAGTTGGTACATCATGATTATTATTACCAAATGAATATTTATAACAAACAATTAACAAAATGTAAATTATTGTAATAAAAAATATAATTTTAGTCCGCAGAATTCTCCAAAATTGGTTAAGTAGACTAAATACGAATACTTAATTGAAATTAATCTAGTTTTATAAGAATCGCATGTTTCGTAATTAATAGTAATGATAATTTTATTAATTTTTACTCTCCATAGCGAGAGTAGAGTGGTGTATCACCACGGAGAAATGAAATTAGATTTATTGCCTCTTGTGATGGCAATCGCAATCATCTACTCGTTTCACTTCTTCAGTCATTGACTTGATGCACAAATTAAAATAATTTCAATGTGCCTATCCATTAAAGTTTATATAAATCAGATGGTCATTTTAGATTTTAAAAAATAGTATTACATTCTTTTCGTGGCTCATTATTATAATAATTTTGTTTGTTATCCATGAGCAGGAAATACGCTAAAGAAAGTAATAAGAGAATGCAAAAACATTTGTTTTCGTACGTACCTATTCGTGGTTGAATAACATAAGCATTATTGAAGTATTTTGAAAGAAAAATAGAATGTCATCAATACTTGAAACTAATAGTTATATAAAACAATAATTTTGCTTGGACAATTACCGGTATTCGGAAATCCTGTTCATATTTGAGCATGTAATGAAAAGTCCATAAAAAAAAAGTTTAGGCCGACCTCAAATTCTGTATCCTACCCTTATCCGGTTATACCTATCTTTATCGAGTAATTACCGTTACTCTTTGCTTAACATCAATGTAAGCGCAGCCCAGTATAATTACACCTACCAAAATTTCCAACGACAGTAAAAATAATTTTTGAATAAGTATATTTTCTGCACGATCTCAATGCTTTCATTCGTTCGAGAAACTTCATTTGGACAATTGGTTTTCTTATATGTTCAAAAAATTGATATTCATCAAACTTTTTTTTCTGACCGATATACTAAAAATATATCATTTCACTCGCTGAAAAAATCTAGCAATTTATAAAATACAAAAAATTAGGGTTGCTTTTTTTTCACTGTTTTTTGCAATTTTCAAAATAATTGTTAAACAAAACAAATTTTAAAGAATACGCTATTAGATCGTGTCAGGTTGTGGTCCCGTGGTTAGTGTCGCGGACTCTTAAGTCAGAATTTCTCGGTTCGAACCCACTCTACCAGAATTTGATACCTATTTCTAATAATGAGCCACTTAGGCTCACAGAAATAGTATGAAATTGATGTATTTTTGTAAATAATAAAAACATAAATATTTCTCTTTTAAAAAATAATAATAATCATAAAAAAACCCCTGGAAAATAGTTAAGAATATGTTTATGAATAAGATAAAAGTTCTAAATTTCGTAAAAACTGACTTTACAAATGATTTTAAAATATAATATATAAAATATAAAAACAAATGTTGCACTTATAAAAATCGACTCATAAAACATTGCAACAAAAAAATAAGCAAGTACCTACATAAATGATTTGACTAATATAAGTACTTGTTTTTATACTCTCTCTTATAAAAATACCTCAAAAATACCTAGACGCAAGTTGAGGTTTTAAATCATTATTTTTAATAAGATGAAAGCGAACAGCCTCTTGCCACCAACATAGGTCCAATTACGCACAATTTACAATCATTACCCAATCAAACCGATACAAGTAATAAACAAGAACTTCAAAAATACAAAAGAAGTCATTCAAAAAGAAGAAAAACGTGTATTGCGTAATAATAAACGAAACATTTATACACTTTTCTTCAAACTAACGAGTCTTATTTTAAGGCCCAATATACGATATATCGTACCTTAAATTTATTTAAACCCAGGTAACATTTAACGTAAATGAATATTTGCTTAAAACAGCGATTTTGTACTGAAAAAATAACTTCGAAATAAAGGTACGGTTTTGAAAAGAAGAGTTATTGAAGGATAAGCTAATGTTCAAAGGCGATAGCCGCAAGTTAAAAACAGTAGTTTAAAGATAACCGAGTTTGAAGTTTACTTAAAATGATGCTTTTTGGCAACACATGAATCAAATTAATACAATTTTGCGGCTATTTGGATAATGAATATCTCAGTAACGGAAAGAGAAGCAAAATCTGTGATTGTATATAATAGAGGGCAGTTATGAAAATGCTTTGAGCCGTGTTACGCCAAACAGCCGCCACTTGAGTTACACATTAGTAAAGAGTTTAAAAAATATATAAAAATATTTTTTGAAAACACAATATATTCTAAAAAAAAACAAATTCCTGTGTTGAATTTCTTCGTCTGAGATCCCAGCCTTAACCCTTATCCGCACCCCATTGAACTTATGACCTTACGATACAATATGTCGCTTCAACTACAGATCTTCATTCTTATTTTTTAAATAACCCATGATTTCTTTGTGCGTGTAGATAATAGGCAATTAGAAGAGAAATGTCTTAAAGATAATGCATAATACAATGTATTCATTTGATTATTTCATATAATTACATATTATACGTACGGTATTCCTATAGATTTTAACCAAAAGCGGCAACCGCCTTCTATTTTGCTCGGCTTTACAGCTTGTGTCAGTAGTAGCGACATTCCGTTACCGCATTGAAACACCACAAAAGCGGAGATTACTGGTGAAATAATTATTATGCATGGATATTAGGTATATTCCGATACCGAGAATGAATAGTAGGCTATACGAAGTGTAGGGTGAACCGTGCGTTACGAGTGACTACAGAAAGCGATATTATTATGTAACAAACATAAACAATGAATAATAAGTGTGAGTCCCTCTCTAAGCATAAGAGCTTAATATCTTTATTGGAGAGAACTGCGAAATTAATTTTAAGATTGTCTAGAAAATTAATAAGTTATAAAAAATACTCCTGTAATTATATTAAATAAATATAATAAAATATATAAAAAAATTACCACGCATGAACATGCGTAAAATGCTAATAAATTGACATGTCTATGGTTTTAAACCATGATTGCTTATAGATTACGCATTTAAAATTTATCTGCGTTTTAGGGCAAACAAAAATACGGACCAAAGGCAAAATAATGGAATGGGTTCGAGAGTTGACATTATAAAAAAATGTAAAACTGTTTTATTTTTTTCCTTTTTTGTGTGTATATTATGTTAAAATAGATTTTAAAAAGTATGTATGTAAAAAGAACTCAACTAACAAGACACATAAGGTGATTTGGTGGGTCTCTATAAAAAAATCTTTAAGAATTTATGAATGTAAGTTTATATATACAAATGTAATGTACATCAATATTTTCTTCGTCATTGCCGTTTTGTTTTGGTATTTGGGTAAAATTTAACTTAAACCGATATTTGTATACAATTTTTTATGTTTTTTTAGTGTTTTAGTTTCGTGTTGTTTAATAAAATCATACATAAAAATAACTAGCAATAGTTTCCAAAACGTCTGGTTCACCCTATACTATACCAGTGGCATTGCAAATCGTTGAGTAGAAACAGGAAGCCGATGTTGTGTAACTGTCGAATAAACTATTGTTTTGGAAGCGGTGCGGTGCTAAACTGTAGCGAGAGGCTTATTCTGCACAACACCCGAGGTCGCCGGACCCTCTCCCGACTCCTGACGCCCGGGTCCTGCAAATACCAGCTGAGAGGAACCAATTACTGTAATTACCTACGACTTAAGGTTGAGATCTCAAACGTTCAAATAAGAACGCGATCGGCCGCACTAGGGACTAGACGTCCTTTCGAGCTCATTCGAGAAAATTAAGTTGCAATTTATCGTATATTGGTTTTACTCGTCTACAGGTAAAGAAGAATTCGAGTCATGGCTTTATGTTAATTTTACTTAGATTTAAACAGAAATACGTAACATTTTGAGTGTGTCCAAATCCTTGCTCACAAACATAGGGTCTCTGCCAAGTAAAAAGCTTACTTAACTCAACTAATTCAAATTTTACCGAGAACTCAGATATGAAAGAACGTAATATCAACTATAGGATTATATCCTATAGTTACTTATAGTAACAAAAATTTCACTAGTGTAGTTATCAATCATGGGTAGAATAGTGAACTTACGCGTGTATAAAGTTAAAGACAAGTCTCAGCTTCTGACGTCTCAACATAAATGAAGAAGAATATGGAAGCCTGGGTATTTACAGGGCTCACGGCCAGTCATAGGCTGGTTTAAGTGTTTCTCTTTGTATACGTGTAACATTCACCATTCTATCCCTGATTGACAGCCACAATACACATATTTTTGGAACTCATATTTTATAGACAACATATTTTATAGACAATAGGCAAAAAAAATCATTTATAGCCTTACTTGTATTTTGATATTGTTAATTTAATCTTTCAATTGTGATCTCAATTAAGCTCGAATACCATTACAACATATAACTAAACACACACAACTAAAATTTAATTTTAATAATAACCTAACTCTATATTAAACTTACGTCTTTAAGTATTATTATTTTTAATCGGTACTAAATCTCTTAGTTTTACATATATTTATTCTTTTTCTTTACGTCCGCTAATGCTTACCGAATAATAAATAAAATAAAACAAACCATTATAATCGATATGGCAAATTTAGAAGGTTAATAATGTTGAAATATGTTGTAAATATTTTATAAAATATATTGATTGATATCAAATAACTACCTACCTTTAGCTTGTAATACAAACTTAATTTGGGACTAAAAATTTCAAAACAATATTTTCAATAAATACTGCGTTGCATAGTCCTGCGGTACATGAATAGTGTAATAGCACACTATTCATTTATAATTATTTATTGACCCTTCGGGCGCAAAACCAGATGATATATTTTTATCGAAAACAAAAGCACATGTGCACGGTTTAAAAATATATACTCACGTAAAAGATTAACCTTGAAAATCATAACGATTAATGTATCTTTACATTTATCACACGCACATACGTAACAGTGAAAATGCACGAAAAAATATCATATTATATTATTTAATTATTTCATTTATTTAAACTTCATGTACAGAAAAGAAATATGTACATTGGCGGGCTTATTGCCAAAGAGCACACATCCATGCTTGGTTTAAGCCTAAGGGAGAAAGTAAGAAATCAGGAACTAAAAAAGGCGGATATCACGGATTGTGTGGCAAGACTCAAATGGCAATGAGCGAGACTTATTGCATGACAGAACCCCACAAGATGGATCCCAAAAATATTGAGAAGTTGAAAGGAAAATAAGAGACGTCGGAAGACTTAAAAAAAGACGGCCCGACGACATATGCGCTGGGAGGGTTATAAATATATATATTTGTTAGCTTAATCGTTTTCATAATTTTCTTTTGCATATATCTATTCTAATTGAACCGTAAAACCATAAAACATAATCTTACATGACTTTATAATCCCAAAATGCAATACCAAACAATTCCAACAGAACTTCAAATATTTGGGAATTAAGTACTTCAACAACCTTCCTACAGACATAAAAAGACTTTAAAATACTAAAAGATAAATCAAATGAACTTTATAAATGTTAATCCAAGAAAGAAAGAAAAAATCCAATAAAAATATATTGTAAATTGTAAAACAACTGTAAGTCTCTCTTCAAGCACAAGAGCTCAGTCTCTTTTTTGGGGAGAACTGCGTCCTTAATTATGAGATTGTTAGAAATGTTTAGAAAATCAATAAAAGCTATAAAAACTTTGTAACCATATTAAATAAATTTAAAAAAAAAAAAACTTCTTGTAATTGCAATTGGAAAAAGGAGCAGAGAAAGATCGAGAAAAACATGGCACTACCAGGTATGCCAAATACTTGAATTTGGTCAGATTAGGAGTCGTAATAATCGGCGGGTATGTATGAGGAGATGCATGAACGTGGAAGAGGTGAAGAATGTCTGCAAAGACAGAGTGGTGTGGCGTTCTATTCTCTATGCCTACCCAAGCGGCGTGGTGGTTAGTTAGTTAGTTTTAAAAAAAAACTTCTCTGAAATGTTGATTCGACAAATAGTCTGTACCTTAAGTCCTTGGTTGTGCGCTTCAGACCCCGGCTCGACATGCGTCACGAAGAAGCCCGTCTCGTGCTCCTTGCCGCCGCGCAGCGCGAAGCCGAAGGGGGCGCGCGCCGAGTACGGCGCGGCGGCGGGGCGCGACAGGCGCACGCGCCGCACGCCGCCGGCCCCCGCGGGCCCGCAGCCCCCGGACACGGTGCCCGAGGTGGTGGAGCCCGTGGAGCTCGTCAGCCGCCCACTGCACTGCTCCCCGCTGCTCAGCATGGCGGCTGGTCGGCGGGACCCATCTGGACAAGATTTAAAGGAAAGGTTAACGAACACGTTAAAATGTATATCGCTATCGCTAGCCATTGTCTATCATTCTAAAATATAAAGAAAAGGTTGACCAAAACAATCATATCGCTCACTACTTTCAGCAACGTCATTTATCAAAAATCGTCAATTTTCAGTTGTGCATGTTTTTTTCGGAATGCCCAGAAAATGTACTATAGCCCAGCAAAAGTGGCATATTCCAACTTAATATTTACCCGCTACAGGACTGAAAGTGTTGTTTTTGCATTTTGAAGAAAATGTATTGTTTTATAATTTTTTTGGATATACTTAATATTTTTCAAATGGAGAAAAAACTTTCATGTTTTACCTAAAAAGATCTGTTGCACAGTAAAAAGTTCAATAACTGCCTTGATATGTATTTTTTTTATACATTTTATTATATATTTAAACATTAAAAACGATCTCCTGAAAAATCTTTTTATTTTATTTATGACGTTGTTAAAAGAAGTAAGCGATAAGTATATCGCTATCGCTAGCCATTCAGAGACGATTGAGCCTAAAACACGAAATTAAAGTTGCCATTCATGGGATTGAAGCCCAAGCTATCGAATATGTATTTGAGTTTCATTTTTAAGGCCTTACTCGCAATCTGGATGATTCAGTGTGCGTTCGACAGCGCTAGAAGCTGGTCATGTTTCTACGTACAATTTTAAAAATATATACAAATAATATAAAATTGACTTTTTTTAGAATATATATATTTTTTAGTTAACTCCTTACCTTTCAATAATTCAATATACGATAAAGAGAAAGTTAACTTAAATCCGGGTAACATTTGACGTAATCATTTTTTTATGTTAAACACGATTTTTGTTTTGAAAAAATAAGTTTTTCTTCGACATAAACATATGGTTTTGTTCCCACGACGGCCCATATTTATATTCGCTTGTCTGAAAGCGAGTATAAACGGTGTATACTAGCATCTCCCAAAATACAATTTCATATTTTTTATGATTTTTCAACGTTTTAATAAATTTCATTTTATCAGTATCTCATGATTAGTCGCGATATACTGAATGCAGTGAATGTGTTAACCATTATTTTTAACAGAAATTTATTTCTAAATAACTTCTTACTTCCTCTATTACCATAAAACATCGTAAATTCTGAAGTATTAGTAGATATTAGATATATTGGTTCGCAACGAGTCCTGAGTCATCAAAAAGCTTTCTCTCGGTCATTAAATCTTACCTATTGCATTAAACTCCATGGATAGGCAGCAATTATTCACTTAGTCATGTAAATCAATTCGAGTATAGATTAAATAAACGAATAGTCATCTCTAGGCTTCGTAAAAGGCTAATGATCCCGGAAGTCGGACTCCTGGTTTCATCTTAATTCGCATTGCAACTTTATCATCCTTCTATTGACAGATGCACGGACATTGGAGACAGACAAACTTCCTGTATTCTAATCTATGTTGTGAGACCCGTTCCACAAGTTTACAAGTAAGCTTAAAATATTAAAAAATGTAAGTAATGTATATGTAATGTATTCTAATATATAACCACTCACTGTGAGTGGTTATATACTAGAACTACTAATATTTTTGTAAAAAAAAGAAGACGACTGTCAACAAAGTAAATATACTTCTGAGCAATTTTTATTTGCTGTCGACGGAAGTAAGAGGGCAACGAAAAATATGGTCTAAAAGCAAAATAAAGGAATGTGTAAAAATAGTGAAGAGGTAAAAATACTGTGAAAAGAAAAAAAAAATATTTTTAAATATTTGTATATATATTTATATTGATATTTATAAAAATATATTAAGGTGTCGTTCAAAATGTTTTATTATTCTGAAGTGCCAAAATAATATCGCAACTACAGTGAAACCTCTCACAAGGAGCACCTCTCATAACGAGTAATTCGCATAACGAGCTAAAAAATGTAAAAATGTTGCTCCCTTAACGAGCTACATTTCGCATAACGAATTACAGAGAAAGGTCAATCCCCTTTTCACGACACTCACTTGTGAGTCGGTGCCAGTCAAAACAAAAAATGTTTCGCTTAAGTGAGTATTTCACTTTAGGAGTAAGATTAAGAAACAATTATGCTCGTTATGAGAGGTTCCACTAAAATTGTATTTGAATGACGACAACGTAAGTGGGTGCCGATCTCTCGTTTGTACGTAACTTGTATGAGAATATTCCAATGCAAGTCAACGGATTGCTGTATTTCAAATTAACTGAAATTTGCTGTACAGGTATTTTATACTTATAGCAATACGAAAAAAATAGGACCTGTGCATTAACAATCAAGTTAAAAAATAAGGGACAGTCTAATATATAATATATCGCTCACTCCTTTCAACAACATATAAAAAAAATTCAGGAGATCGTTTTTTAAGTTTAAAAGTATAATGAAATGTATTCAAAATAAAAATCTAGCTACTTATTGAACTTTTTACTGTGCAACAGATCTTTTTAGGTAAAACCTGAATGTTTATTCTTCATTTGAAAAATATTAAGTATATTTAAAAAAATAATCAAAACAATACCTTTTCTTCAAAATGCAAAAAATAATACTTTCTGCCCTGAAGCGGGTAAATATAAAGTTAAAAATATGCCGCTTTTGCTGGGATATGGTACATTTTTTGGGCATTCCGAAAACATGCACAACTGAAAATTTACGATTTTTGATTTTTGACGTTGTCGAAAGGAGTGAGCGATATGTACAGGTGTTTAGGCGCAGACGGTTCAATGCAGGTCTCTGTTTTACTCCCTTAATGAACATCTGTGCTCTGATCTATAATGATATAGGTAATATTACGCGTGTGTTTGTTGGAATACCTCAAGGACTCGCAGACCGCGACCGGTCAGCAACACGTAGTTTTACTCCCGAGGCAGCATCTCCACAGAGTGACGTTTGTTTCTGCGAAGCTACTCGCCAGATAAGAAAAAACCAAGACAACAAAAGCTGCGAGATCGTTCACCCGCTCAGTGTTCACAACTTCACACAAAGATGGTCATTACTTTTGTGTTCGACGTACTTTAGTGCTAAATTACGTTATTGAAATCTGATAACTTTACAATTCCTAGTTCACCATATGTTTTCAGGAGACGCGAACGCAATAAAATCTAACTTATATCTACCAAATCGAACATAATTATCAGAACAGAAAAATTCGAGTTGAGGGAGAACTCGTAAATGTACAAAACAAAGAAGGTAAGAAAGCAATCAGCTGCGCTAGAAGCCAGAAGTGTATCTGCGCGCAATTTTTGTTTTTTTGAAAAAATAAGTTGTTTTTTTTAAATAATAACTCTTTTCTTTTCAAAACCATATATTTATTTCGAAGAAAAACTTAGTTTTTCAATACAAAAACGGTGTTTTAAGAAAAGAAAAACAATTACGTTCAATGTTCCCTGGATTTAATGAAAATTAAGTTGCGTCATATCAAATATCAGACCAACATCTATCATACCGTTAGGCGTGGTTGGGTAGACGCGAGACTGTGAAACTGGCGTCGCGGATTCGATTCCCGCCAATTGCAAATAAATTCGAGAATGATTTATTTTCAATTAGTCTGGGTGTTAGTGATATATTTTCACAATTGGCTTCAATTAGAGGCTTTGCGGGTTAATCCTTTTTTTAAATACATGGCTTTGCCACACGTTCGTATAAAAATCGCATTTCGACTGCATCAGTTTATTTTCATCTTTATTTTGCCAACTCCGTGCTACAATCTCATACATTAAGGTAGGTACCAGGACTCTATTGCGTACTGCCAGTTTAGCTTTCGCTGTTAGGCGCTGAATATAACACAATAATTATTCTGATCACTTGATATTCGCTGTAAATACATGTGTTAGCTTTAATATTCAATACATGGAGTCGTGCAATAGAGCCTTAAATCTGCCTTCGCAAGTATTTGCCGGAGAATTTGTATTTCTTGTTCGAGGACTGAACGATTAAACAGGAATTTAATGTATGGGAAGACATCAACGCGAGGGCAAGAGCGATCGCATGAATTAGAAGTCTGGCATTGCGAGGCGGCGTTCAGTGCTTTAATTATGGACAACGTCGATATTTTTATTATTTTTATACAAAGTAATTCAATGAGAATTCCGAAATAATGAAAGAGAATCATTAAAAGTTACGGTATTAAAAAAAGTAAGAAATAAATACAATAAATAGATATTGAATGAATGCAACGCTGAGATAAGCATTATCGATTAAATTGAGAAATGTGTTTTGAGATGGTTTGGGCTTGTGAATCGAATGAGCGAATAAAGAACAGTTAAGCAAATTTATGAGGCGAATATAGTTAAAATAGAAACAGAGCAAGACTGAGGAAATCTTTGCATGATAATTGAAATAGTTGAAAATGGTCAGATCAGGGGTCGGAATCCTTATGCATAATCGGCGAGTATGTATGAGGAGATGCATGAATATGGTAGAATCGAAGATTATTAGCAAAAGCGAAGATTGGTGTTGCATTCTATTCTCTCTGCCTACCCTTTCGGGGTATAAATTGTAACTTGATTTTGTTTTAACATTAAAATTTGTATAAAAGGGCACCTTGAAAATAGTTGAAAATTATGTATAGTGTAGGTACCTACTCTAATTATATTTGTACATCCATTTCTGTCATACTTTTCTGTAAGTCTTCTCTGTGATAAAGGAGCCACATGACACCAGTAGGAGAGATATTGTTTTAACGAAATGCAAAAACTTACCGACTAAAATTGGATATACAAGTACTTATATGATTTAAATGACAAATGCACACTTTCGATTACTAATAAATAAATAAATATATACATTTTAATTCATCCCTTTCCTAAAAATATGCAAGAGTTTTTTATGGTTTCCCCTATTCCGTTACCGCTATCGAACTGATATACAAAACCAGCTGACTGTTTCTTTTCACCCCCATCCGGTCGAAGTGGTATCGGACTAGACGTATCGCAGGCCGTATCTAGACCCAGGTAGGTACTTATTATAGCTCAGTAGGTACTGAAGACTACCAAGTGACATTGACCCTCACGAGACGATCGATGCTCCCTGAAAACGAGTGCGACCGATCCAAATCAGTGGAAAGGTATTACCTAACATAATAAACACATTAAGTAGTTGTTTGTACCCAACAGACCATTAAAACGTTTTTTTAGATTTAAATTTTAAAAAAGTTCTCTGTGAATTGAATTTTCGTAACTACAAAACATACCACTTAAAAAAAAACATATTTTCAATACGGGAACAGTTGAAGGAATATTTTTTAATTAAAAGGAAAGTATTATAGAGATCGCTTACATTTTTCAATTATTAAATAGTTGAGACCCGTTTTATTACTTACATGGTTTTTATTTCGTTAAAAGCAATTTATATTGAATAAAATCTGTTGATTTTGATAATAAATACTCAACAAGAATTATCGTCAGATAAATGCTAATGTTGGAAATGGCCAAACATAGGTTTAAAATGTTTATATTTTGTATAAGCATTGTTAACTTTGCGTTGTGATAATATAACACTATCCTTATCATTCATCGTTCACTTTGAAGTGGTATTACACAAAATGAACGATGAATGATAAGGAGAGTTTTAAAATGTTCATGTGTGAAGTTTACGATTAGTATCTTAAGTAATTTACATTGTTACCAAACCACTTTCATATTGTACCTAAATACTTTTTCTACGCTTTTAATTTAAAAAAATAAGTACTTAACTTTTTGAATCGTTCATCAAAACTGGAAAATGAAGGGTTACGATATTGGCACGGCATAAATATAGATGTTTGGTCGGAATCTGAATCCATTTTAGTAAGAAATGATTTATCTCTTGCAGATTGCATATTAATGTCATTTTAACTTCTATTTTATTTATATCAATGGAGCTGGAACCAAATTCGTGATGTCCGATTTTTTTAAAAAGATTTATCGTGTAAGATTATTATTATACCATTTATTACGTTTCAAAAACTAAACAATGATATGCATTAAGATAAATAAACAGATCTTTAATGACTGTCAAAAAAGAGCAACTTAGATAACTAAATTTGCAATTCATACAATTTATTTCATTATCAGGAATACTTTATGGAAAGGTATCTCAACAAGTGGCCGTGAAACGTTTATAATCGGGTCGATATCTGTATTAAAGATTTTAAAACATCTTCATTGGATACTAATTGAATTTCAGTCAGCGTAACTTAGTTGAACGATCACCAGATCAAATTAATTTTATTTTACACTTTACACCGTGACAAACGTACGACAAAAAGAAAAAATCTAAATGGCAGCAAAAACTACTTACCGAAATAGAAAATCGTTAAAAAAATGCTTAGAATGCTTTTAAATGGTTTATATTCAATATAAATCGGATAACTATGACAGCGTCATTTTACGTTCAGTTTGCGCTTTTTGATTCCGTTTTTAGAAACGTTAAAAACATACAATATGACAAAAAATACTAAAGAAAAAAAACTATTTTTTCATTCATAAGTAAAAACAATCAATACGCGTAATGAGTGTAAGCCCTTCTCCAAGCACAAGAGCTTAGTCTCCTTATTGGGGAGGAACAGCGTAACTACAAGTATTATTTAGTATTAACTATTAAGGTATGTTCAAAGTAAAAATGTCTAGCAAATGAGTTACATTATAATATTTTTATAACTTTTAAAAAAATTATTAAATTGAAAAATAAGCAAGTAGTTCGAAACTAGACTAGCAGTTATTTTATTTATTGTTTCGGCATTAACTTTGTGGTAAGACATGTTACAATGATTAAAGAAAACACTTCGTTTTTTGCCACTTGAGTTTTATTATAGACTACATGTTTCAGAAGTTAAACTTCCATCATTCAGGTCTGTATAATAATTATAATTATAACTAATTTTATATTTTATATTTTAGTTACTATACAGACCTGAATGATGGAAGTTTAACTTCTGAAACATGTAGTCTATAATAAAACTCAAGCGGTAAAAAACGAAGTGTTTTCTTTAATCATTGTAGACTAGCAGTTCATAACGGAGCTCTGGTACGAACACCAATTTAAGGAAGCGAACTCATGAAGCTGGCAAAAGAAGGATAAAAACAGACTGAATGCAATCGAAATGTGATCTCTCAGACATTTATGTGCTAAAACGTTTTATAATATGTAGATATGCCAATGATGAAATACAGATAGAATGCAAGGCTGAGATAAGCATCATCGATAAGGAAATAATGGAGTATTAAGATGGTTAAGGCATGTGGAGCAAATGAGTAAGAAAAGAATCATAAAACAAAAATAGTTGAAAATAGAAGCAAAGGAATCGAGAAAAACTTGCCATGGTCAAGTATTTAAATAGCTAAGAGTGGTTAACTCCGAAATCAGAATAATAAGCCGGTATGTATGAGGAGATGCACATACAAATAAAAGAGTTTCTGCTCAGTAAAAAAAAGCCTCTTCATATCACCAATAGATGTCTCAAGTAAAAATTCTAATGATTCAAATACAATGTTTCGAAATTGGATCATGTATATAGTTTCGAGAATTTGTGTAGTGTGGTTGTCAATCATGGGTAGAATTGGTAAATGTTACACGTGTATTAAGTGATCACTTAAACCAGCCTATGACGGTCGTAAGCCTCGTAAATGCTCAGACTTCCATGTTCTTCTTCATCTATGTTGAGATGTCAAAAAAAGAATATGAACTATTGTTTTAGGGCAGCAGCACATTTGTGATCTCGGTAGCGTTCCGCATAACGCAGCATCATTGACGCATCCCGTTGGATGTCAAGAAACCGACACGCGTTAGTAGGATACAAGTCATACTGTCAACTTTCTGATTTTCATTAGAACGAATCCGTTGCCCATTCAATGTAAAGTAAAATTGATTATAAATATGTATGCGGAGAAGTTGACCGGTCTGGCGTGTAGTGTGTAGTGTGTGGAGAGCAGCACTGCGCACTGGTGACCCGTTCCCGAAGAGGCGATTTATCGCTCGCAGCGAGTAGCTCGGACCAGACGATGCTGCCATTGTTCGATGAGTTTATTATCTGCCACGAGTCAGTTGGGAATTGATGAGATTCTGTACGTGACCACGTTAACGCAGGGCCTACTTACGCACTCCGCAAAGTATTCTATACCGCATAAATATGTGCCGATGAACACAGAAGAGGTATGTACTCGTATACCTTCTTCTTCGTGTGCCTTGTTAGATCACTATGGCAAAGGCTTCGCGATCTCCTCCACTCCTCTCATCCCGGTCCAGTCGCGAAGGTTGCGAAGCCACTATGTTCGCTTTCTGCCAGCTCCTCATAGTCCTTTTATTTTTTCCTATCATTATAATTTGCAGAATGTAAGCGCACTCTAAGCTTACCAAAAGCATCATTACTAACCATCACGCTGGCTATCCGTAGGGGTAGCCAAAGAAAAAGGAACGCCAAACCACTCTCTCTTTGTTAACATTCAATAGTACATAAATATGAATCGATGTACTAAACGCAAGGGGGTAAATATGTACATATGTGTATTCTAAGCTTACCGAAAGTATAATAACAAACGATCACGCTGCTTCACCATAGGGGTAGGCAGAGAGAATAGAAACACCACACCACTCCTTGCAAAAAAATCTCCTCTACCACATTCACGCATCTCTCACACATACCCGCCGATTATTCCGACTCCTGACTCCGATTATCCCGCTTTAAGGCAAGATAATCGATTGCCTGCAACTTAATTTTCTTTAAATCCAGGTAAAGGTGGGGACTGACCGGAGCATTTCATCGTAACGTCGCTCGCGGCGAGCGCTCCGACTATGGATGAATCGCTCGCCTCGCTGTACTGACTATACGAATGCTCGCATCGTAACGTGTTACGTTACGACGAAATGGCTCCGGTCAGTCCCACCGTAATATTTAACATAATTGAATTTTTAGCTTAAAACGCCGTCTTTGTATGGGAAAAATTGGTTTTTCTACGAAATAAATAAATGTGTAAAGTGATCACTCAAACCAGCCTATGACGGTCGTAAGCCCCGTAAATGCCCAGACTTCCATATTCTTCTTCATCTTTGATGAGATGTCAAAAAATAATATGAAATAAATAGGTATATAGTTTTGAAAAGAAGAGTTATTGAAAATGAAGTAGTTTAAAATATATATAATATTTTTTTCAATATATTTTTTGTAGGAAAAAGATAAATAATTGTGTTATTATTATTTACACAAATATTTCAATTTCATACTATTTCTGTGAGCCTAATCGGCTCATTATCAGAAATAGGTATCAAATTATGGAAGAGTGGGTTCGAACCGAGAAAGTCTGACTTAAGAGTCCGCGACACTAACCACGGGACCACAACGCGATACTGTATAATATGTATGTATATTCAAAAAAATATCAAATAACAATAAATATTCTACGTCTGGCTTCTCGCGCAGGCGGTCGCGTTCCGAGTTTGTACTTTTGAGATCTCACCCTTAACACTGATTGCAGTCGAGTTATATTGTTTGGTAAATCCGTGTTACAATAACCGACTCTACAAACGTATTTATCAAATAACCGACACTGCAAACGCATTTATCAAATGACGGGCAGCATCATCTGGCAGATTCTCGCGAATGCTTTTAATATGCCTTAGCTGACTTGTATATTTATTTTCCTACGCGTGCAAACTACAATTCCAATTATCATATTCTTCAATATGCCTGCACTCACTCTTGTACTTATTACAGTTCTAGCCTAGGTCAGTTGAAGTGTCGGAATGATAAATTAACAGTGAAGTAGGCGCAATAAATCACGTGATGTACGTTTCCCAGCAAAGTGCGTGCTTGGCATAGCGTTTCATCAAATCGAACTTATTCAGGCATTGCAATATAGAATAACAATAATGTGCAGGGTGAATCAGACCACCCACCTCTCATAATCCTATTTATATTTATTTTATTATTAACACAAGTTCAAAGGGAAATTAAAACAACGAAAGATGTGTTGATAAATGTCATAATTTATATATTTAAAATAAAACAGAATTTCTATTAGAAATATGGGTCCGGTAAAGTATCGTTTTAGAGAGCTTAGAAAGCTTTTAAAAACTAATATGGAGGGGATATATATATAAAAATCGATGTTTTAACAGAAGCAAATATGTAGTATTAAAAAACATTATTTTTGGTTTAACAAAGAAGTATCAAAAAGTAGGTATCTAATAATAAAAAATTCTGGAGTAGAAACTCATCTATTGATAAAAAAATTCTTCAATTTTAAAAATATTTGCATTTTATTTTAAAATATTTTCTTAACGAAAAACTCCATTCACATAAAAGGAATGTTTTATTTTTTGGGAATGATTTTATTAACAGATTTAACATCTACAGTCATAAAGGGTTTACCACAACATTTAAATTTAAAAAAAAATAACAAAAAAACAAGCAAAAAAAGCACTCGCGCTTCGTAAATTATTTTAAATAATAATTTTTATTATCATAATGTATCTACTTAATCATCTGTTGAAAATATGTACGAGTACATAGTATTTTGCATATTAAGAAAATCGTATTTTTGCATAATTAACCAATTATTTTCACGTCTTTGACCTCTTACAAATTGTTGAATGCTAACACCTGGATTTACATACATTATATGTGAGCACGATATAATTCACAAAAAGTACCTGACTAAAAACGGTAAACACAGTAGTGGCTTCCTATTTTTTTAATATTCAGTTTAAACTATTATAAGTAGTAAAATATTTTATTATGTTCATAGTACAACACTTTAAGGGCGTTTTTTTGACGTTGAATAAAAAAAATATATATATATATATATATGTATATATATATATATATATATATATATATATATATATATATATATATATATATATATATATACACACTATAACATATACGTACGTATAATTTACATAGCTATTGTTAACTTGCCCACATTGTTCTGCAGTGCACTGTTTGACACAATTGAATGTGCCGGGTTAACATGATAGAAATAAAATTTTTGTAACTAATAAACATATAATATAATAAACATACAACATACAACATTTTGAGTGTGTCCAAATACTTGTTCACCAATCTGGATTATCTTTATTATTATAGGAGTTATTTTCATATTATTTTTTACATCTCATCAAAGATGAAGAAGAATTCTTTGATGAGATGTCAAAAATAATATGAAAATAACACCTTTAATTGGAGATAATCTAGATTAGTGACACACTCAAAATGTTGTAAATAAATTAATAAAAATGAAAATGATATTTTCTGACGTTTCTTATGTATGTGATTATAATCCAGGATTCGGATCTCACATACTAATATAAGAGTTTCTGCTAAATAAAAAGCTTATTTTCATCTCACCAATAGATGTCTCTAGTGATTCAAGAACAATGTTTCGAAATTGGTTTGTTTATATAGAACATCCAAGAATTTGAGTAGTGTGGTTGTCAATAATGGGTTGAATTGGTGAATGTTACACGTGTGTAAAGTGATCACTTAAACCAGCCTATGACGGTCGTCAGCCCCGTAAATGCCCAGACTTTCATATTCTTATTCATCTTTGATGAGATGCCAAAAATAACATGTTACATGTTACCAATGCATATATGTTATTCAATGTCAATGTCAACACACATAATTTACGAATGAAAATAACAAATTAATATCTGTATAATATTTGCTAAAATAATATAACACGAAAATTTAACGCATGGATGTACAATATTACAAGTAAAATATATCACTAACAGTTCAAAAAAATGTTCACAGAATTAGAAATTACGAAATTTCGGGGCGATCGGAGATGTAAAATAAGTATGTAGATATTAAAACCACATAAAAATCTGGTATTTTGCATTCTTTTATACTTATGGCTAAATGCGCGTTAAATCAATAATTACTAGGGATGCAACGGATGTTCATTTATTATGTACGCAGAATCTCGATTATCTGGTCAATATTATAGCACCAAGATATTTATCACAAGGTAGGTACCTACTCTGAATTCCGGACAAAACCTGATATCCGAGAATATGTAAAAACGTCCTTATTTCAATCGTATATAGTACACCATACATAATGAATCTTTTCAATTGATAATCTTAAAATATTGATGGTTAATTAAGTCCCTAAGTCTGAATTTTTAATAAAAATTTCATGTAGTGATGGTTAGCGCGTTAAAAATTATAAAAAATACAAAACATTTTGAGTGCGTCCAAACACTTGTTCACAAATCTGGGTTTCGCAACTAAGGAATTATTCAACATTTGTTGACATCTCAACATAGATGAAGAAGAACATGGAAGTATGAGCATTTACAGGGATTACGACCTGTCATAGGGGGTTAAAATGATCACTTTACACATGTGTAATATTCATAATTCGACCAATGATTGACAACCACAGAACCTACTAAATTTTTTGGAAGTCATAGATATATGACCCATCTCATTACGTTCCGTGATTGAGTTTCGAACGGCCATCTTTGATTGGATTTAGAAAGCTTTTATTTGGCATAGACCCTTTTATTTGGATCCGAGCATGTCGAAAGAAAACAAACATTAAATTGTTTTTATTTTACAACATTTTGAGTGTGTCCAAATCCTTGTTCACAAAATCTGGATTATCTCCAATTACAGGAGTTACTTTCATATTATTTTTTGACAATGTGAACAAGTATTTGGACACACTCAAAATGTTGTAAATAAATTATCTGGTCAAATTATAAGCTTAATAATAAAAATGAAAATGGTATTTTCTGGCGTTTCTCATGTGTGTGATTATAATCCAGGATTCGGACCTCACATACTAATATAAGAGCTGCTTAATAAAAAGCTTCTTTACATCTCACCAATAGATGTCTCTAGTGAAGTTCTAGTGATTCATGAACAAGGTTTCTAAATTGGTTCATATATATAGAACTTCCAAGAATTTGAGTACTGTGGTTGTCAATAAATGGGTAGAATTGGTGAATGTTACACGTGTGTAAAGTGATCACTTAAACCAGCCTATGACGGTCGTAAGCCCCGTAAATGCCCAGACTTCCATATTCTTCTTCATCTTTGATGAGATGTCAAAAAATAATATGTTTTTATTTTATCCATAAAACTTTAGTGTCGAAAATTGACATTTTATTCCTTAAATTAAATGAAAGATGGATAATTAATCAGATTTTTTAATACCATTTTAGTTGATATTTTATTACAAGAAGATGGAAGGTACTCTTGTTAGTATACTTGTTTCTAATTTACATTTCAACAATTGCTGCTCACAAAATCGGATAATTGACTAATCCGGTCGGCCAACTAGCCAGAACTCCGATGCCCTTCCTTTTCTAGTAATTAGGAATAAGTACCTAAAGGGCTACGATAATTAATTGAAAGCAGGTGAAATTCGACAGCAAAGAGTGGCCAACAATGAAAGTGTTTCTGTTGATTTCACGACTACGCTTTCAATATCGTTTTTTGTATAACCTGATTCATTTCGCCAGCGAAATATTTACATAAATTTACGCTAGCTAAACTTTAATGGTTAATCCGCCGATATCTGGTGGCCGGTACAATCACCCCGGGTCAATTCGCCAGAGCACCAATACTAGCGCTAGTACAGGTATAATGTAATATCCAACTACCTCCAGTACCAAATGTATGTATGACAGTGAGTTAGCTAGAAGGAAGGTGAATAATATGATACAAATCGCTCACTCCTTTCAACAACGTTAAATATCAAAAAACTAGATTTTTCAGGAGATCCGTTTTTAAATTTTAAAAATATAATAAAATGTATTAAAATAAATATTAAGCCACTTATTAAACTTTTTACTGTGCAATAGATCTTTTTAGCTAAAACCTGAATGTTATTTCTCCATTTGGTATTTTAAAAAAAAATAAACAAAACTTTTTCTACAAAATGCAAAAACAACACTTTCTGCCCTGTGGCGGGTAAATATTAAGTTAAATTATGCCACTTTTCCTGGGATATAGTACATTTTCTGGGCATTCCGAAAACATGCAATACTGAAAATGGAGGTTTTTTTTATATATATTGCGTTGTTGAAAGGAGTGAGCGATATATCCAATAAATGTATAAAATATCCATAAATGAATATCATTTTAATGTTTTTTCTGTAATTAATATCACAGAAAATTTTTACGCACTGAATAGTGCAACCAATTGTTTAGAAGGAAAATAACCTAAAAATTAAAAAGACACGAAGTTTTTGACTTAGGATTCCCATATTTTCCCAAGATCCCGTCGGGATATTTTTAGTAAACGACAAAATTTTTCAAGAATTTCATTTCTGTCCAAATCCTTTTTCGCAAATCTGGGTTTTTCCACTTATTACGTTATTTTTACAATTTACATCCCAACATAGATGAAGAAGAATATGGAAGTATAGGTATTTTACAGGACTTATGATCTGTCATAGGCTGGTTACGTAATTACTTTACACACGTGTAATATTCACCATTCTACTCAAGTTAACAACCACAATACTCAATAATTTTTGTAGTGTGGTTGTCAATCATTGGTAGAATAACGAATGTTACACGTGTGTAAAGAGATCATTTAACCAGCCTATGACAGTTCATAAGCCCATATTCTTCTTCATTTATGTTGAGATGTCAAAATAAAGATAAAATCTTATATTCTAATATAAAAAAATATTCAGTGAAGAGTTAAAAACTTTTTTTAAAAACTAGTGCGTCGGGACGTCAGGACACTACTGTCCATAACGGTGACGTGTCCCAGTGTATCGAGACGAGCGGGAACTCTATGTAATTTCACTCAATGACCAACAGTAAACATATAGAGAAGCTTGAAACCTAACGCTAAATAATAACGATAGTAAAATGCAAATAGTTTAGGAACATAATTTTACCGTCAAACCCGTATTAGCTTCCGATGAAGTATTACTAACTCATCCGTATAATGTGGAGATACGCTAATCATAGAATAACTCATCGATGCACAGAAACTGTGATAAGTTGGGCGAGTAAAGTAGCAACTTCTCAAACAGTTTATTATTCCACACCAATATATATGTAAAATCGTTAAGGTAAACGATACTGGACTTCATTTAAGGGCTAATATACGATAAATCGCAACTTAATTTTCGTTAAACCCTGGTAACATTTGACGTAATTGAATTTTTTCCTTAAAATACCATGTTTGTATTGAAAAAATAAGTTTTTCTTTTAAATAAATACATAGTTCAGAAAAGGAAAGAATTAATGAAAGGAAGTGGGGTTAAAAATAATTTTAAAATAAAAATTCATACATGTTCAAAAAAACTCAAATTTCTTTATATATTCTTTAAAAAAGTTGTACGCGAAAACACGTCCAGCCCGTAGCGCGGCCGTTCGCGTTCTAAATTTGAACGTTTGAGATCTCAGCCTTAAATTGATTTTAAACACATGGAATACGGAGCGATAGTAGTTTACTAGATAAGTAATAGTTTTAGCAGGATGAAGGAAGGATTGGGGAGTACGGATTGTAGGATCGCCCTAAAATTTAAAAATTAACTTTTTGTTGCAAGGTCAAAAAATAACAAAATTTCCGAGGACGACTTATACGATAACAGTTTCAATTCAGTGTACATGTATTTTTTTTAAATCTGCATTACTTGTTTTTGTTTAATTAAGTAAATTTTTAAAGTTTTAACTACAGGCGGACCTCAACTTTCACACATGATTGGTTCCTGAAAGTGTGTGCGAAAGTTAAATGTTCAAAAGTAGAGGGATATGATAAAATTACAAGATTAACACCAAAAATTGTACTTTAAAATTTATATTTATTAAAAATTACTAAGTAATAAAAAAAATTCGTGAACTTGTTTAGAGTTAGTTTTTTTTTTCTTCGTAGAGAGTTCGGTAACATGAAGTACTATTATGGATTGCCCTACGAACTTAATATATGTATGTGGTCTCCATTGGGATCACATTCTTCCATATTTTTTTAAAAAATGTTTTGAGGTGCGTAAAAGCTTCGTTCATATTTTTTATTGTTAAGGTCTTGATACTCTCTTCGGGTTCTTCTTCCTCACTTTAAATGTGTATATATTTTTTCATTCTCTTGTCGGTCCATTAGAAATTCAAGGATTCAGAATGAGATTATTGCATTATTGCCAAAACATTTTTTTAAATGTGCGAAATAGCATATTGTTCGAAAGTCGATTGTGCGAAAGATGAGGTCCGCCTGTATATCAGAACACCATCAAGAAAAGGACCCGTAAAGAAGAAGAAGAAGAAGAAACTATTGTGTGCTAAATTGATGCATTACGTTGCATAAGGTATACTTATAAATGAAGGGATAAAAGATTATCGTAATTACCATCTCAAGAACACTATTGGTAGTGAAATAAGCAAAAGTAAACAGATTTGGAGAACGTTAAGAGGAGATGGTATAACGAGAGGTCAGAAGTGGAAAACCGAAGGTGAGACACCTTACTATTGTCGGATTCTTTATTCTTTGTTATATATACATACCATAGTGACCAGAGAGATACAATGGTTTAACTGTATTCTGAACGGTCGGCCGAAATTGGCGCAGATCATGAATATCCGACGCCTTATCGCAACACGAATACGAATTGTTACAAAATATCGCCGCTTGAATAACGAAATAAATTATAATGCTGTTAGCATTTTTCGTGTATTGTGTTTTATACATCATTGTAAATGTGTATAACTAGGGTGCGTAAGCGTTAGTAGTTTGTCCATCGTGAGTCATGGAATCATGGATGACATGGCCGAATGATACGATCTATTAATCCACCCACCTCCATTATCCAATTCCAAAATTACACACAACGAGGGTTTGATAGTCCCAAGAATTAACAATAAATATGGGAGTCGAACACTGCAATATATCGTTCCGAACATTTTTAATTTGTTGCTGACGGATGTTAGAGGTCAAAATAAAATATGGAACAATATATGCGATATCCTTTTATTTTATTGATACAAGTTTTTGCAAAAATAACACAGGTTAAAGATAATTATTCTGGATTTAAACATTTACTGATAAATTTAAAAAAAAAATCATCTACCAAATGTTTTAACAACTAAAATATAATTATGTATAATCGCTTTTTCTTACCTTTCCATAGCACAGGAAATCAAAGCGAGCAATTATAAGAGAACCAACTAATTAAATTAAACGCTTCTAGTCGTACATTACTCAATAGAAATAGAGAATCTCAGGTTATAGCGTTTTCCGAGGCATTTCCGGTGCAAAAAAGGTAGATATTATGGCCTAACACCGAGTGAGTTGGTAAATACGTGAGACGTTGCAGGTGAAGAAGATGATAGATACCATTATGATCTTTTATTTTCCTACGCTCTTTGTTGTTTTGTAAGATTGAAACTTCAAAATATAGTTCGCTTTTGGCAAAATGGTTTTGGCATTGGATTTTCAGACAGCTAAATATTAACGTGTTATTACTTATGTAATAATATTTTTTTTTTATTTATTTCTTAAGTTAGCTTATATTAAAACTAATATAAACTATTATATACATTTACATCATCTTTATATATTTACATTTCCTTACAGTAACTTAGACATTTATTTTTAAATTCTTTCAGACATTTTTCATTCTTCATACATTCAGGCATCTCATCATACATTTTTAAACCCTTATACATCAAGCAATTTTGCGACTCAGCTCTTTTCAATAATGGTAGTCTTATTTTATCCTTTTGTCTAGTAGCATATTCATGACAATTTTTGTTTAAGACTAAACTTTATCCTTAAAATATTTTGGTAATTTATCGTGAAAAAATTTATGTATAAATATCAACATATTAAATTTAAGTCTTCTTCTTACAGATAACCATTTTAGTTCATCTCTTATTTTTTTTACATTGCTATATTTATTTTTCTTAAGAACTATTCTCATCGCTTTATTTTGTATAATTTCTAGTTTATTTAAATTTCCTTCGTTTGCTAAAAATAATATTGTTGAGCAGTAATCTATGTGTGGAAGAATGATTGTTTTGTAAATTAGTTCTGCAGTATCTTTATTTAATTTATTCCTTAATCTACTAAGAAAAAATATTTTTTTTGATATTTTTTTATTATTTTTTTATTTAATATGCGCAGGTTCACACGTAACTATTTTTATTTGGCGTATTTCTATCTAGCTAACTATAAATCCATCGCACAATTATTCTGGTATTGACCAGGGGTCGTTAAACTGTGGCTCGTGAACCGCTTGTGGATTTTTTTTTAAGCCTCCCCAATATCTGGCTCATGTTTACAACAACGATCATTCTCTTTCATGAATTGAATACAATTTAAGACAAAAAGTAAATTAAGTGATTATAATTAACATCACATCTGAAATTCGAAGCCTGGCATTACTTTATTTTTATTTATTCAACAGACACTGTATTATTCACCGTACGAATGATATATCAATTTTATAGGTGTCTCAACTTGAGATGAAACATCTATGTTTTATTTTATTTATTATATAAAAGAAGAACGGAGTTTGAGCATCCTAAGGTTTACGACCTATAACCTTTTAGTAAGCTTACACCTAAAAAAAAATCCAGTGATGGCGCTACAATCAACTATTCTTCCAAATCTGTTAATTTCCTATCCATATGTGTAAGAGATCAAAGACCATTGCATATATACAAGTTCCAAAAATTAATTAAAATTTTACAACTGTTATTAATTTTTATATGTATATTTTGGAAGTATGGCTATTTGTAGCGCTATCAGTTGAGAAATTAATAAATTATAAGAAAGGAATCCAAGACCAATGGATATATACGTGTTTAAAAAACAAATGAACTACATATATTTGTTCAATAATAGGCTCAATAGTGAACGTTCTTTAGACTAGTGTATAAAGTGATCACTTAAACCAGCCAAATGCCAGAGCCCTGGGATGCTTAGACTTCTTTGAAACACTAATTAAGTTAATGGTTTCATTTCGCAATATGGCAGAATATGATTAACTGAAAGCATATCATTATAAATATAAACGCGAAAACATAACTTCACATAATAGATCTTTTTTATTCTCGCTTCGGGGGCCGGAAGTGTTTCTCAGTCGATCAAAACATTATCATAATCATAAAATATTTCAATTTCATCCAAGTCTAAAATGCACACGTGTTTCGTATTATAATGTTAGAGAGCCTAAATGTTCAAGGCCTATGTGATTGATTAGGAAATGGTTTTTGATTCATGTAACAATTATTATTATAAGCTATAATATTAAAGTGCTCACATAATATTTCTCGGTATAAATATTTTTTTTTAAATATATAAGACTACATTTTGACAAAGGCAGAATAAAGGAATGGGTAAATGATCAAGAGTGATTTCTATGAAAATTTTAAAAAATATATATATATATTCTTAATTTTTTCTCTCTTTTTTATGTGTATATTAGGTTTGGTACACATGGTAGTTTGGTGGATCTCTGCAAAAAAATATTTTAAATATGTTTAAAATTGTTCTTTAAATAAATGTATACAATTTATGTAAATATATTTTTTAAATAACTCCTGAGTGGAAACAGACCCAGAATTTGCGAAAAATGATTTGGACACACTTAAAATATTATGAATACCATAAACAACTGGTTAAAATGTCACTTTAATATATAATAAAATAACGATATTCTCAGGCGTCTCCTTTTATGTAAAATAATTGGGTAAGAATCTCAAATACATTCTATTCTATCTGCCTACCACTGCGGGCAAGCGGCGTGATGGATAGTTAGTTTAATTTTTATTTATATAATGAGTTCACATAAAAAAAATATTGTAGTATTTATTTAAACGTGTGTGTGTGTTTTAATTAAGAAAGGTGTGTTGAGATGGTTTGGACATGTAGAACGAATGAGTGAGGAAAGAACGGTAAAACAAATTTATGAGGTGAATGTTAGTGGGAAAAGAAGCAGAAGAAGACCGGGAAAAACATGGCACGATCAGGTATGCCAAATACTTGAAAGTGGTCAGGTTAGGAGTCGTAACAATCGGCGGGTATGTATGAGGAGATGCATGAACGTGGAAGAGGCGAAGAATGTTTGCAAGGACAAGAAAAGAGTGGTGTGGCGCTCTATTCTCTCTGCCTACCCCTGCGGGGAAGCGGCGTGATGGTTAGTTAGTTATTTTTTATTTATTTAAACGTGGTTTGAAAATATTACATGTTTCATCATTTGCCTTGAAAATGAAGTAAAATGGAGAAGGTTTAACAAATTGGTAATATTAAAATAACGTTGAAGGTGTGCCAAGATAACAAGTACACCTTATAACACTACAGACGTTACTGTTAAAGTACCAAAGGTCATCCATGTCGTGGAATGGAGTGACATTTCCTTGGCATTTTGTGAATCTGCTCAGTACATAATATTGTACTTCTCTCACTACCACTTATCATTTGAAATATTACAAGTAAATAATACTGAAAACTAAAATTATCAATATTTACACATTTTTAATACAACATTTTGAGTGTGTCCAAATACTTTTTGACAAAAAAAAATATGAAAAATAAATCCCATAATTGGAGATAATCCAGATTTGTGAACAAGTATTTGGACACATCCAAAATGTTGCAAATAAATTATCTGGTCAATTTATAAGCTTAAACAATAAAATAGAAAGGATATTTTCTGGCGTTTCTCATGAATGTGATTATAATCCAGGATTCGGACCTAACGTACAAATATAAGAGTTTGTGTTCAATAAAAAAGCTTCTACATCTCACCAATGTCTCTAGTGAAAATTCTAGTGATTCATGTACAATATTTCGAAATTGGATCATAAATATACAGAACTTCCAAGAATTTGAGTAGTGTGGTTGTCAATCGTGGAAAACATTGGTGAATGTTACACTATGTAAAGTGATCACCAGCCTATGACGGTCGTAAGCCCTGTAAATGCCCAAACTTCCATATTCTTCTTCATATTGAGATGTCAAAAATAATAAGATTTTTAATCGCTCTTTCTAATTTTCCCGCCAAATCACTTGACTGTAATTGCCGCCATTTTAGCGAAGCGAGTTTTGCATAATTCAGTTGCAGAATTCGCTTCAACCTGTTGAGCGCAGAACAGTTACAGCAGAAGTTGGACGGGTTAAAGATCACACTGTATGTAATTGGATCGTGTACGCCTAAAAGGGGTAAGTGGAACGAAGGAATATAATTGCACCTTAGAAGCAGTTTACCAAGTTACAAATTCTAAGCTTTATACAAAATCTAAGCCCTTACACATGCAATTAAATCAAAATATGTTTAACACGCTTTTCGTTTGTATTCTGATCATTTATTATGTATATTATAATATTGTACAAGTATCCAGATTGATATATTTAAAAGTTGGTGCATGTGTTCGATACCACTCAACATATACCAACAACAAGATGAAGAAAAATATGTCTGGGTATTTACAGGTCTTATGGCATATCATAGTCGGGTTAAGTGATCTTTTTCCACACATGTAACATTTACCATCGTACCCATGAGTGACAACCACACTACTAATTTTATTGGAATTCGTATATACCTATATACTCGACGTGCAGGACATTTTTTCTAATATACAGGAATATTGCAATTTATTATTTAGGAGAGTTTTTTTAGAATATCTATTGGGACTTCTGAATATATATTGTAAAAAATATATATCGCTCACTCCTTTCAAGAACGTCATAAATCAAAAAACTTGATTTTTCAGTAGAACGTTTTTAAAGTTTTGAAATATAATAAAATGTAATAAAAATAAAGTCAAGCCACTTACTGAACTTTTAACTGTGTAACAGATCTTATTAGGTAAAACCTGAAGGTTTTTTCTCCATTTGAAAAACAATTAGTATATTTCAAACAATAATTAAATTATACCTTTTCTTCAAAATGCAAAAACAACACTTTCTGCCCTGTAGCGGGTAAATATTATGTTAAAAATATGCCGCTTTTGCGGGGATATAGTACATTTTCTGGGCATTCCGAAAACATGAAAATTGACGATTTTTGATTTATGACGTTCTTGAAAGGAGTGAGCGATATGTTTAACTCCTAACTTTTCAATGACTCTTTTATTTTTGAAACCATATATTTATTCATATTCATATTTTTTTATATGTATTATTATTATAACCTTTTTTTTCAATACAAAAACGGCATTTTAAACATAAAATATATTACTTCAAATGTTTAGGTTTTATAAGTAAATACAAATATTTCTTAAAATCTAATGCGACGCGTATTTCGATGCATTCCGCATCATTTTCAAATACCTAGAATTTAAGAAAAGAAATAGTGGTATTTACTATACTAAAAGTACCTAACATAAATTAAAAATGGATAAATTTAGTTTATTTTTAACATCTCATCAAAGATGAAGAAGAATATGGAAGTCTGGGCATTTTACGGGGCTGACATAGGCTAGTTTAAGTGATCACTTAACACACGTGTAACATTCACCAACTCTACCCATTATTGGCAAACACACTTCTCAAATTCTTCTTCAGACTTCCATATTCTTCTTCATCTTTGATGAGATGTCAAAAATAATATGAAAATAATTCCTATAATTGGAGATAACCCAGATTTGTGAACAAGTATTAAGACACACTCAAAATGTTGTAAATAGATAGATTTCACCACATAGTGAATGCCGAATCTATTAATGAAGTTACTTTACAAGTTGCCTGGGTTTAAAGAAAATTAAGTTAATCAGGAATGAATTCTCATGGTAATCCATTATATAAACCGACTTGACCTTACAGGTGCGCAAGTATTCCAGCAAAGGGGAACAGGTAAAGGTAAATAATATCCATATAATAAATAGTGCTGCTTAGCAGCCTTATAGCAGTAAACCATAGAGCATTCCTACTCGTCCTCTGCGCTCCTCTGGTGGAAGATGCTGATCTACAAACGTGCTAAGTAGATACAGTTTTAGGTCGTAGGTGTGGTGCACTATAATTCAGGGGTGGCCAAAGCATCGACCGCGTTACTATTCCTAGTCAGGGGCCTGCTTAACTAAACTAACTAACTATCACGCCGCTTCCCGCAGGGGTAGGCAAGGAGAATAGAACGCCACACCTGTCTGTCTTTCCGCACTATCTTAGCCTCTTCCACATTCATGCATCTTATCATACATACCCGCCTATTATTCTAACTCCTGACGATCATTTCCACGAGGAAAACGTGACACGATGAAATACTTGTATTTTTTTTTTTGATATAAACAAATTACTTTGTAAGAACAAATCATAATTTTCTTTTAAACATATTATTTAATATCTATGTTTACTTATTGTTTGCCTTCGTAGTGTAATGTTTAGCAAGTTTGGCTATCAAGCTGGAGGTTATTCGATTCCCAGGGGCGTCAAAATAAATACAATCGTTTTTTCCCTATTTATTTCAATTACCCTGGACTGGTAGCTATACCGCAGGAGTGATCACCTTGCCTTCACATATATAATTAATGATCAGCTTAACATTGCATCCATTTTATGCAGTGCCCTAATCACCATTGCGTAGTAATGGTTATTTGCAATTTGAATTTTATTTTTATTACTTATTATTGGTTTTTAATTATATATTTTTTAATGTTTTTTGAGTACTTAACACAAACGATGTTGGTAGACTGCCGCCTATAATTAAAAACAACAACAAAAAAAAAAACAAACGAAAAAAAAAGGTCGCCAGCAGAGATCAAAAGTTTGGCCACCTCTGCTTTAGTACATACATATATAGCTGTATACGAAATTTCTCTACGACGCATACTAAACAGTTTTAAAAGATGTGTCAATTAGGTGGTATTCTAAAAAATGTACCACTCCCAAAAATATGCATAGGAAGTCCCAAAAATACACGCTTTGTAGACATCGGAGGATTCTGTGAAATTCTGTAAAAATAATTTCATCTGAATAATTTCACCTGAGACACCTATAATATTCATATACATTGGTAGGGTAAATATTCCAGTATCTTATATGAAATTATAAAAATCTAATCGTAAGATGCTTTTTCGATACACCTTTTTTGGGGCAGCCTATAGATATTTAAATAAGCTCTTGTTAAAATTAAAATTTACTGCGGTTATTACATGAATTTATTGCATTTTACTGTCCAGAATAAAATAAATCTAACGTAAATCTTTCGCGATCGGTGGGCTACTTAGATCTTACGTTCTGTACACAAGTGAAACTCTTTGGTAGTTAGACAGTACTGGAAGCGACTGACTTAATTTGCTTAGTAAATTTTAGCGTGAGAATTACATATTTAAGATAAGAAACTTAATTAAAGCCTGTTTTCTACTCTGATTAACTCTTATTGTATGTCGTACGAACAATGCTACAGAAGCTGTTGAATTATCATTGGATAGGTATGATATGCTTTCAAAACAAACAAATTGAAAAATGAGACTTTTGAGTAATTGTTTTTATTTATCATGAAAAAAAAATGCCTTCTATTTTGTTTCAACACGCACTATTAATCTACAAATCACTCATTTAACTCACATATCACTCACTCCTTTCAACAACTCATATATAAAAAAACTTGATTTTTCAGGAGATAATTTTCAAAGTTTAAAAATATAATGAAATGTATAAAAATAAATATCAAGCCAATTATTGAACTTTTTACTGTGAAACAGATCTTTTTGGGTAAAACCTGAATGTTTTTTTTTTTCCTTTTGAAAAATATTTAGTAAATTAAAGAAATAATTCAACAATAACTTTTTTCAAAATGCAAAAACAACACTTTGTGCCCTGTATCGGGTAAGTATTAAGTTAAAAATATGTCGCTTTTACTGGTATATAGTACATTTTTTGGACATTCCGAAAACAGGCACAACTGAAAATTGACTATTTTTTTATATATGACGTTGTTGAAAGGAGTGAGCGATATGTTCAAAATGTTACAACCAGTATCATATGAAAGCCAAAAAAATAATTTCTTTAGAAATCCAAAAAATCTTAAATTCTAATATTTAATCAAATTGCTTTCTATATACCCTTGCTTTGATAACTTATCATGGCAGACAGCGTGCTTTTTGACAGATACAATCTCTAATCATTGTCAAAGTTTTGAAGATTGTTATATTTTCAATGCTTCACATATATTGTGAAATAAAACATATTAGTAATTTGTGATTTTTTTTTCAATTTGACCAAACTGTTCCACATCAACGCGTGGCCAGGTACAGTTAGTTAGCGTATAAATAAATATAACAATTCGACATTTTTTTATTCAATGAACCATGGCCATTAAAATTACTCTTACCACAAGTCACGAACTTCGTGAAAAGGTAAGAAATTATGCAGAATACATCATATATAATCTTGTCCCAACACTTATTCTGGTGCTTTATATTCGTGATGAAGGTGGGCTGGAAGAAAGTCTCTTACTCCCTTCGCAAATGGAGTAGTCGAGAGAATGGAGAGTAGAAAGAAAGTGTGTAAATGGTTCAGAGTCGTATAAATTAAGAATAATGATCTTCAGGAAGATACGGTTTAGTTTAGTTGAGGTTTAAAATTATCGTGGCATGTTAAAATTAGATTTTGTATGGAAGTATAGCACGAAATTGTCAAAATAGGATGAAAGTATACTGAATGCAGTCGACATGCGATGCTCAGACGAATGTGCGGGAAAACGATGTTTGACAGATATATGTGGCGTGGTGAAATAAGGCTTCGACGAGCATTATCGATCAAATGGAGAAAGGTGTATGGAGATGGTTTGGACATATGGAACGAATAAGTGAAGAAAGAACAGTAAAACAAATTTATGAGGTACATAAAGTTAGAAATTTGAGCAGAGGAAGACCGAAGAAAACTTGCCATGATCAAGTATGCCAAATACATGTGTGTGGTCAGGTCAAGAGTCGTAATAATCGGCGGGTATATATGAGTAGTTGCACAAATGTGAAATAGAAGGTTTGCAAAGAGAAAGTGATGTGGCGTTCTATTCTCTCCGCTTACTTCCCGGTAGGGGTAGACTGAGAGAATATAACGCATCACACTGGAAGCGGCGCGATGGTTAGCCTAGCCCGATATACGATAAAACATAACTTAATTTTCTTTAAACCCATGAAATTTTTGGCTTAAAATAAAAAAAAGTTTTTTGTCGAAATAAATACATGGGTTTGAAAATAAAAGAGTTATGGAAAAGTAAGGAGTTAAGAAATTGTAAATTTTTTTTTCAATATATATTGTAAAAAAAAATCTAATTCTCGCAACAACGCTTCCGAATTTAATTTTTTTTAATGCGCGCAGAAACACGTCCGGTCTCTAGCCTTCTGAATTTGAACGTTTAAACATCTCAGCTTTAATGCTTACTAGTTTCAATTACGAACTAAATAAATGTTGACTTCACTAGATTAAATTTAATTTGACAAAAATCAATAGTATGTTTTGGTGTTTTTTTTATACGAAAAGGATGTTCCGGAAGTAGGAACTAGGTTCCGGGCGCGGTCGAGTGCACGTCTGACAGTCCGCAGGCCGTAGGACACTGTACCATGCGCAGGAAGGCGGCTCTGGGGTCGCTGTTCCAGGCCAGGGGAGAGGAGTGCAGCAGTGTTCAGCAGACCGCTAGACACTGCGAGCGTGAGGCTATCGGCAGTGACCGCCCAACCGTGCACTTTTAGGGGATATTCGGGGCAATTCATATTTAGCAATACCAATTTTTTATTTGTTTTTAAAACCCTTTTCTGTATTTTATCTGCATTTTTTGTATATTTTGTGAGCTAAAAAAACTTTAAAAATGTTTAGTACGTCTCTTTTCTCCGTCTTATTCCTCATTACTGAGGGTTGTGACCCTTGTGGAAGCAATGACTCTTCTCCAGTTATCCCTTGACTGCGCTGCATGTAGCGCTCCAACCACCGAGGTGCCTGCAGCTGCCTTAACTTGATCGGTCCATTGTGTAGGGGATCTTTCTCTCCCTCTCTTCCCTATTTCGTTTAAATTTAATCTTTGATTTTAAAGATATAAAAGTTTTACTCCGAACTCCGAGTATGATGTGATATATATTTTTTTCTTAGTTTATAAATACTTCGATTGAATTTAAGGGTGTATTCGTAAATATGCAATTCAGTACGCGACCGGCTGCGCGAGAAGCCACACGTGTTGTTCGCGTACATTTGAAAAAAATATAAATATATTTTTACTCCTTAATTCATTTACTTATTCATTTCAATAACTTTTCTTTTCAAAACCAAATATTAATTTAGAAGACCTTTTTTTAAATACGAAAACCGTGTTTTAAGCAAAAAATTCAATTCCGTCAAATGTACCTGGGTTTAAAGAAAATAACAAACTGCTTCATTAACAGTTTATCAAGACTTTTTTATCCATTTTTTGTATTTTTTTATTTATGTAAAAAAAAGATAACTTATTTCAAAATCCAAAAATTGATTGCGTTTTTGCCAGATTTTTCTGAAAAATACCCCGACACACATCGCTCACTCCTTTCAAGAATGTCATAAATCAAAAATCGACAATTTTTAGTAGTGCATGTTTTCAAAATTCCCAGGAAATGTACTAAGTATATCCCAGCAAAGGAGGCATATTTTAAACTTCAGATTTACCCGCTACAGGGCAGAGAGTGTTGTTTTTGCATTTTAAAGAAAAAGTATTGTTTAATTCATTTTTAAACATACTAAATATTTTTCAAATGAAGAAAAAACCTTCAGATTTTACCTAAAAAGATCTGTTGCACAGTAAAAAGTTTAATAAGTTGCTTGACATTTATTTTTATAATACATTGTATTGTATTTTTAAACTTAAAAAACGTTCTCCTGAAAAATGAAGTTTTTTATTTATGACGTTCTTGAAAGGAGTGAGCGACATGTGTTATTATACTGTCCGTTATTCCCCCATCTCCCCCGACTGAGTCACCTGCTGTAACGATAAGCAACAACAATAACACATGCTGGTATTGATCAAATATCATACAGTAATGTGTGGTGTACCGGCTACTGGCATCAGGAACCGCTCACTTCTGTGCACCTGGCATGCGGACATTACCTCCACGAACCATTCAGCTCATTGAAATGCAAATCACTACAAGAGCCACACTATTAACATAGTATTATCAACAAAACAAATAATATCTAGAAAGTAAATGATCGTAAATGAAAAGTAAGCATGTATTGAATAATATAAACACATCTTGCAGGAAATAAAAAGTTTTTGCTAATTTCAACTAACAATCATTTTAACTATTTAACTAACGTTTTAACCATCATACCGCTTCTCCACAGGAGTAGGCAGAGAGAACAGAACTCCCCCCCCCCCCCTACCAATCTATCCTTAAAAAACAAATTTCGCCTCTTCCACATTCATGCATCATGCATTGCCTTGCATTCTTACCTTAATTCACCATTCAAACTTGTATCATATATCGTTTTGCCCGCATATTTGTCTGAGGGTTCTCATTTCGACTGCATGCAGTCTACTTTCATTCATCGTTTGCCAAATCCATGCTTCACTTTCATACATTAGAGTTGGTATCAGAACTCACAGATAGGTTTTTATTTTCTAAAACTGATTTCAGTTTACCATTCACTCCCAGTATTCACTTTCTAGATCTTTGTCAATCTATATTATGAAAACATACTGTAAGGTGAAGTTAAAAAAATATCCTGAAACTGAAATAAATTATAAATTATAACTTATTTCAAGGCATCGATTCCAAACGAAAGTAAACGTTTTAACTACGAAGTTTAGATAGAGTTAGTTTTGGTTATATGTATTCTGTAAATATTAGTATCTATTCATTTAAAAAATTCGATGCCCAGCCCTGGGATTAAATACGGAAGTTAACGCTTTAACTTCGCAGTGAAGATAACTTTACCCTACTTCTATTTATTTTATCTAAATTTAATTGTAGCATAACTGGCTCATTTTTTCTTACCGCTTTAATGCGAGTACAATCATAAAATACGTTTTTACAAATAGAAAGCCTTTTATAAGTGTGAAGGTACATATGTATTGTATAATACTATCAATTTTTGTGGTTGCAATCAAGCGACAGTATTTATAAGTATTTATTTCCTTGAAAAAAATATCAATATTTCATTGCTAAATCGTGCCCTTCTACCGACATAATACCGTAACAACACTTGCGATAAAAACGTGACAAGTAAATAAATACCCACAATTGGCAATAATAAACGCGGATCAAAATACGCTTTGTATTATATTAAAAATGTCGTAACACAAAGTATGTAATAGAGATATCTGTAAAATATACGAAATATTGACGTGTTGACATATACATCAAGAGGGATTTTCAAATATTTCATAATTTAAATTTCAAAATGTATTGAAATCCGTTTATCTCAAAATAACGTAGATTGCGATACAAAAAAATCATTATATTTTTATCACAAAACTGGACTTAATTGATTTTCTATCATTTTTTTCTTTTAAACCTTATCCGCACGCAATGGTGAATATAAATATAAACACATCGATGCAGTGTAAACTTAATCGTTAATTACAGTGAATTATAAGAAGGCAAGGTATTCAGTCTTTCGCTCCAGGCACCACTCCAGGGTGAAATTGAATAAATATTAGAGACAAAAATCACAAATATTTATTTTAACCCTCTTGGGAATCGAACCCAGGACAAATGATTGATTCGTCTTTCACTTTATTATAATTTCCATCCATTTTTTAAAAAAAATTACCCCTCTTTGGTAAATACCACTAGATACTATAAAAAATCTATTGTGGTACGTGTTTCGATGCATTTAGCATCATTATCATACGGTGTTTAATAATGATAAAATGTATCGAAACACGTGAACAGCTCCTTACTGTTCAATAACTCATTTACTTTAAAAGCCATATATTTATTACGAAGAAAACTTATTTTTTCAACACAAAAATAAGTGTTTAATTAAAGAAAAAGGAACAATTAAGTAAAATGTTACCTGGGTTTAAAGAAAATTAATTTGAGGGCTATCAAAAATCCCGCCTTAAAATTTCTTTAATATTTTAAATAAAATAAAACAAATTATTATATTTTTCAGTTTTTTTATCTCTTGGGCAGATTTCTCTAAATTTTTATGTGCTAATTATCATTAGTAGGCTACTAGGTTAGGGAAGTGCGGTATGCTGAGATTTATAAATTGTACAATTAAATGCAGTCAACGGCTATGGGACAGTAAATAGGTAATTAATTAGTCAACTAGTTTCACATTGACTTCCGCAGAACATTTACTCAGGAATGAAAATATACGAAGAAGCCAATAAATCATTAAATATCCAGATATATCTCCAGTCAGTCGGAAGGATACAAAGAAAACGAGCGTTTAAAAAATGTCTACTAAGATGATTTGGCGTTAAAATTTCTCTCATTACTATCTTTATCTCGTAATGCTGTTAAAATTGGAACTTGGAACAAGTATTAAAAAAAACAATACCATTCATACGTATAACTAAGATTAAGGCACATTTAAAATATTGTATTTAAAATAACTGGTTTTAAAATCAAGATTGAAGTCATGTTTTCAAAGCGTCTCCAAGTATGTAAAATAATTCGGGAAGTATCTGACGTACATTTTGTGAAATTAGATGGTGCCGAGAACTCGCATGTGAAATGAGGTGTCAATTACAGAATAAAACAACTTCCAAAATTTGAGTAGTGCGGTTGTCAATCGTGGGAAGAATGGTGCATGTTACACGTGTATAAAGTGATACACTTAAAATAGCCTATGACAGGCCGTAAGCTATGTAAATACCGAGACTAAGATATTCTTCTTCTGGTATGTTTGTTAGTTACAGATATCAAAGTATAAAGAAATTGGCACGGGCAGGTAGGTACCTACCGAATATTGGACAGAAAACACGCCTTGAGCTTGATTTATGCTTTTATTATTGTTTTGTCTAGTTAAACATTATTCGATGAATATGCGTACGTGCCCATATATATCCCTGCTCTGTTTACTCTCGGTTTAATTAATAAATTAACAATAAGCAACACCGACCCATGGAAAGTAAGCCGCCATTATGTTGAAATAATATTATTTGTTGTGAACTGCACATTTTTGTAAAGAACTGAATTCGCACGCCGAAGCATTACATGTATAATTTCAGTACCTACCTTCTATCCATTGCACATCACTCCATCAGCGAACAACGCGAAGTTACATTCTGAATTTTAAAAATACTTTGCCAAAATAAAGCACCTACCCATTATTACCTTAAATAACATTTAAATATGTTCACCTTTTCGCAGCAGCGGAAATTGCAGTATGTCTACATAAATAATCGATGAAATTTATTTCATTCGGAAAATAACTATTCCACTTTTATAATAATACATTATAACTAAAGATTTATTTTCGTCAGAAATCATTGATCACGCCATAAACATTTCAAAGAAACGTATAATAATATACTCATCTAAATATGCATAACGGATATTTTATATAAATTTAGATTCGCTGGCTATAACAAAACGAGTATACTCGTAAAATGAATTTATAGAGGCTAAATAAACAGAAAAAATAAATTGTAGCTAAAAACGTTAAGATGGTTACAAAACATCGTGAAATAAAACATTCACACACAACATGTGTGATGTGTGCTCAAATTTCCAAATTACCTTTTAGATAAAATCGTTTTAATTAATTCGATTCCTATGTAAGTAGGTCAAACCTTAGCTAGATTTGTAATGTTTTAACAATATCAAGCACTTTTTTCTGCATTATGCTCACCAACATGCTAATTTCACAGTGCTGTAATGACGTAATAATTAATTGGAGGGCTTTGAACTGAATGTAAAATATACTAGCGTACATTACATGCATATGTATTACAATAACATACAAATAGTTTGCAAAGATCAGGATATTTTTCACCTTTTTGAAACTAAACGATAGAACGAAAACAACATTTTTTTCTCTTCATGTTAACTCAAAACATATAAATCAGTATTATTATTCAATATCTCCGTGCATTCATTACTCAAACGTCATAATTCGTAAGTATACAAAGTAAACTATAGTTGCAATAATAATTGGATTGGTCATCGTTGTTTTTTTGTGCAAGTTGGAATATTTGAATAATATATATAATATGACCTGAACTTGTGTGCGTTTAAACTAAATAATTTGAAAAATAAACCTAAGAATGTATTTGCGTCCATGTATACATACGTACAAAATGTCGATAATATTTATTGAGAATATACATATATTGAGCAATTATTTTTACGGATAATTTAAACGCCAATGAACATTATATATTAATCCATAATATTAAGTCGTTGTTTACAACACAGTTGTTAGCTGTGAAAAAATTAATAATCCGTAATTGTTACACAAACAACAATAAAAAATATGAAACTTACCAGCTGAATGTAAAATGGAGGTTGCAGAAACTTCACTGAATTCCGTATTGTTTAACAATAAATTGTCAGGTTTAATTAATGATATCACAAGCAGTAGGCAAGAACACAATAATCACCGTGTGAACTGTCGATATGTTAAGTCGATATGTCAATATCACCTCAGATCTCACTGCTCGCGAAGGCCTCGTAACTCGGAGTGATGATGGAGAGAAATCTCGGAGCAGACAACACTTCTCATGAACAGGTGGTGTGATATCGGCTAAACAGTTTCCCATACATCACACAACTTTATATTGATTTTGTCCTAAGACGTGCCGATAGAAGAAAGCTACTCACTGCTCGACAACTTTTTCTCGCAGTTTCTTTTTTCAGATTATCGTCAACATCGGGTTATTTCTATCTGAGCATATTATAACCCACCTGCGAGTAATTCGGCCATTAAATTAACAGTTTAAATAAGATTTTTAAGCTTAAATTTTAAGTTGCTTATAATTTAAGCTATAAGCTATTTATTATTTTGAAATAATAAGAAATGTGTTTGTGCAAATACTTGTGCCAAGATAAATATACCAATCTTAATCTAACAAGAATCAAGTTAGCCAAAATATGTGAGAAAACGTAATTGTTTTCTCACTACCTACATATACTCGTTCCTCATAAACCACTTGCTCGGTGTATTTTTTTTGTATATTAATTTATTTTTATCGCGAAAAATAAATATTTGCTATTGTTAAGCTTTTCATTTCTGGGTTAACTTAGCAAAAAATCAAATAAATTTAAAATTGAATTATTTTTTTATTGAAATATATTTTTTAAAATAATTCATATCTGATTTTAAAAACAAAACATCTAAAATATTCGATATAATGAATCAAAACGACGATATTCTAAATACTCGTATCATGTTATGATATTATTAGAGTATCATGTATTTTTTATAATATTTTCATGTTTATATACTTACACAAAATAGTTTAAATCACAAAATAAACAATATTATTAAATAGCCTAGCTAATTAGTTAAATAATTAACAGTTTAAGTGACACGAGATTTGCACATCGTCCGGAAACAAAGGATGCTGATAAAGATAAAATAAAAACACTGCAATACAGATGATGAAAACGGCGTTCCGTCTGAGTAAAAAATTAACGGACCGGTAACTGCGATCGGTTAGTTTAGCGTCGAACAGCGCGAAAAGGGTTAACTGCGTAACGCGAGCGTCCGCCACGAACCTTACCGACTCGGCTAATGGGTAATGGTCGGTTGGTCGGGTTAGTTCGGAACAGTTTGCCTACTACTCTGTAGAGGGGGTAAGAGTGGAAACGAGTACATGAGCTTCCATCGGAGGGCCGCAATGCAAAGCGAGTGTATTTGCCTAGAATTTTCACTCATGAATTACATGAAATTAAAGTAAATATAAACATTAAGAGTAAATCCATTCACGAGTAGGCATAGGCTACAAAACTGAAAAAGTTGAAGCCTAAGTAGGGTCATTATAAGCGGTGTTACATAAGCCGTAACTAGATTTCAGAGTCACTTGGACGTGAATTAATTCAAAAAGGGTCGCAATGCTCGTCATATTGTATAATCAGGCCCAATATACGATAGCCCTAAATTTTTTATACGAAATACGATACTAAATTTTCTTTAAACCCAGGGAGCATCTGACGTAATTGAATTTTTACTTTGAATCAGGGTTTTTTAAAACAAAAAAATGGTCCCGGAACTCACTTCATGTCAAGCTTTTTAATAAAAAAAATCATTTAAATAGTCATTACGATGCCATATTTATTTTGACAAATTATATAAATATAGATTGTAATTAACGTAAACATTTTTTCGTCTGGTTGATTTGAAAATTTAAAAAAAATATTTATTCGTAAAAAAAGGTGGCGGAACGCCGTTCCACCGCATTACATGAAAAAAAAAGTCCTGCTTAAAACACCGTTTTCGTTTTGAAAAAATAAGTTTTTCTTCGAAATAAATACATGGTTTTTAAAATAAAATAATAATTGAAAGGTAAGGAGTTTAAAAAAAATTATAACAATCATGTAAACGAGTACCTCTTAGTAGTGCGAGTACCCTCTTGAAACGTGAATAACTGGTAAGGTTGGTCCCCAATACGAGGATTGTTTAGCTCTGGATACAGGTGAATGTAAAAACTGGTAAAAAATTGGTCATCTTCATTCGTTCCGATTCAATACCTCAAAAAGTTAATGTAACAATACAATGGGAAATAATATATTAATAATAATAATAAATCATCACCTACACATTGAATTATAGCTAAATATTTTGACTCCTATAATCCGTTCACATTTTTTTGCAAAGTAACTGTAGGTACTCTAATAACACATTTCTGTCGGGAGTAAAAAAAATTTATTTAAAACTCTCCTTGTCACTCATCGTTCACTTTGAGTAATACCACTTTAAAAAACACTACTTCGTGACTGCCGTTTTCGGAATAATCATTCCATCATCAGGATCAAATGTAGATTAAAATGAAATTTTTAATTAATATTTTACTCAGTAAATACCACTATTACTTAAAATCTACTGTGACACATGTTTTGATGCATTCCGCATCATTTTCAAACACCGTAAGAAAATGATGCGGAATGCATCGAAACACGTGTCACAGTAGATTTTAAGAATTAGTGGTATTTACTAAGTAAAACATTAATTAAAAATGGATAGATTTTACCACAAAGTGACTACCGAATCAATTAATAAAATGAAATTGTTAAAAAAATATTCCCATTGTGATTCATTCCAATTCAATTTAGTAGACTCAAAAAAATCAGTGTTTGATTTTAACATTTAATATATAAATTAAAATGGAGTTCTACAAATTAAACGCCAAATCTATAAATAAATTCAAAATTTGTTTAAATGGTATTTTGCATGACAACAATAACAAACTCCAACGTGTCAAAAAATGTCCTGTCAACCAACAAAAGATCGGCGAAGATCAAGAAGTATTAAGACCTCGACGCCTCTACCGGGTGTTTTCAATATGCCGCAATCCTTTTCCTCCAAGTGCGAACTCATCCCCGGCATGCAGGACTGCTCCATTGAAGAGATAAACAGAATCCTGAGTTACAAATCGCCCGTGATAAAACTGGCAGAGAATCAGTTGAAGAAGTTGATCGAGAATGAATGCAGCCCTCCCAGGCCAACTTGCAATGTGTAGGTGCCAATAGAATTTCATTGACCCAAAGAAGTACACACCGTAGAATGGGGCTACTTGAACTTTGATGTGTTACTTGAGCCCAGTACAAAAAAAATATTTAGATCTGTATTTGGTCTACAATAATGAATGTATTGACATGATTCATTGTTTCCCTGACAGGTGACACTTATTGTCACGATACATTCATTATTGTAGAAAAAATACAGATTTATATCTCTTTTTTGTACTGGGCTCAAGTAACACATCAATGTTCAAGTAGCCCCGTTCTACGGTACATTATTTTACTGCAAAAAAATCTCGTCTTGGCGATTTATTAATTTCAGTATATAACCACTCACCGAGATTTTTATGACTGCCTGTTTCGAGACGTAACCATCTCTTCGTCAGGACAATCACTACTACAGCATACAAACAATACTACCCGTCACTACCATAGCACTATTCACACACTTAAAACTGGAAGACATAAAAATCTCAGTGAGTAGTTATATACTGATATTACTAACATTTTTGTAAAAAAACATTGAAGTAAAAATGACTAACCACAAAGTAAATGTTTTAAATGTCAATAATATTCAGAATATATTAATTTTAAGTTTTACATATTATTTTTTTAACTAACTAACCATTTTGTCCACCTCCGTGGTGTGATGGTAAGCGTGTTAACCTACAGTGCTGAAGGTCCCAGGTTCGATTTCCAAGGAGTGAAAATAAATTTCAGCGATTTTATACTCTAATGTTTATTTAATATTACCCTGGACTGGTCTTCAAGCGCAGGAGTGATCACCTTGCCTTCACGAAAGTAACGATCAAGATAACACTGCGTCAATACTATGCAGTGCCCTATGCACCGTTGGGTGCGGATAAGGGTTAGAAGAAGAAAAAAGGACATACATTATTAGTCTGCAAAAATATTGTCTATTAAAGATTTATTTATTTACATGTTTTAATTTTTTTTTCAATTAACTAACCATTACGCCGCTTCTCCGCTGGGGTAGACAGAGAGAATAGAACGCCACACCAATCTGTCACACACATCTGCGCCTCTTTCACATTCATACATCTTCTCATACATACACTCTCATATTCCGATTCCTGACCTAACCACTTTCAAGTATTCAAAATACTTGATCATGCCAAGTTTTCCTAATTCATAATCTATTTCTATTACCAACCGCATTCGCCTCATAAATTATGAACCATTATTATTTATATTATTTCCTTTTTATATAATTAACTTACCTATTTTTTTTTACTATACCAAACACTGGATGATCCCCTGACGGGAGATTTACAGCGCCATTTTCGTAAAATACTACCTCAAGGGCGCTTCAATGTGATTTAATTGAGGAAAAGGAGATTGTAGAAATGATTAAGCAAACAAATGCGTTTTCACCTCACTCTCACTGTCTCTAAATACTATAGGAAGGGCATTTCATGCCATCGGACTCGCCACAGCAAAGGCACACTTGCCAATCAAGTGCGCTGGTAAGATCACTTTACTCATTGCACTTGCAGCCGATCGAAGCATGAGATGTCTATCAACTAATTTGTCTCGAATACACAGTCCTTTGAAACTCTGATAAAGGAAATCACTGCTGTATGAGGAAGAAAATGGAGGAGGAATAGCAGGTAAAAAAGGAAGGATATGACTTGTAAATAAGAGCAATGATGTGTAAGTTACACAAACTAGTACTTGTATGGTATGCAATTCCAAGTTGCTATTCCACTCTCCTATAGTACATACTAATTAAATTAATTAAAATTACATATTTATATTTAGTTACATTTTGACAATATAAGTTATCCATATTTTTCAAGATAATTGAAATCAAAACTTATCATCTTGTGGTCTCATCGAAGGAAAAGACTGTTGTAGATTGCTGCTATGGGATTTATCATCATGAATCCTCGTGGAATTAGGACATGGCGCTCACTCCTTTCAACAATGTCACATATCAAAAATCGTCAATTTTCAGCTATGCATGATTTCGGAATGCCCAGAAAATGTAATATATTCCAGCAAAAGCGGCATATGTTTAACTTAATATTTACCCGCTACAGGGCAGAAAGTGTTATTTTTGCAAAATGAATAAAAGGTACTGTTTAATGATTTTTTTAAATATACAAAATATTTTTCAAATGGAGAAAAAACATTCAGGTTTTACCTAAAAAGATCTGTTTCATAGTAAAAAGTTCAATAAGTGGCTTGATATTTATTTTTAATACATATTATTATATTTTTAAACTATAAAAACGATCTCCTGAAATATCAAGTTCTTTGATATATGACGTTGTTGAAAGGAGTGAGCGATGTAACAATGTTTTAGAATGAATATATGTCTCTGGAACATAATTCAATAAGATAATTTGAAGTTGTGCAATATTTGGTTGCATAATGTGCATTATTTGAATTTAAATTAATGTCATTTTATTCTATTATTAGATTAAAACCAATATTTTTAGCTTTTCCACTTTTTTATTTGACCAGCGACCGGGTTTCGTCGTTACCGACATCATCAGACTGGTTGATGTCGGTCACGTCGTTACCGACATCATCACCAGTCTGATGATGTCGGTAACGACGAAACCCGGTCGCTGGTCAAATAAAAAAGTGGAAAAGCTAAAAATATTGGTTTTAATCTAATAATAAATTAAAAATGCAATTCCATCACGAAGTGTCAGTGGATAATATAAATCATTTTATTCCATTAATTGATTCGGCAGTCACTTTGTGGTAAAATCTATCCATTTTTACTTAATGTTTTACTTAGTAAATACCACTATTTCTTAAAATCAACTAGGACACGTGTTTTGATGCATTCCCCATCATATCATACGGTGTTTAAAAATGATGCGGAATGCATCGAAACATGTGTCACAGCAGATTTTAAGAAATAGTGGTATTAACTAAGTAAAACATTAATTTGAAAAAGTTATTTTATTCTTTTACATCAATGTTTGGTTTCTGGAGTTCCTTTTCTTCCGCATTTGGCTACCATGCTGGAGGTCCCGGCTTCGATTCCCAAAGAGGGTTTTTTCACTCTTACTTTTTTTAATATTGCTGTTACCTGAAACATAATACTAATCACCTTGCCCTCATATAATTAACTATTAATATATTGACTGCCACAGCAATTTTCAGAATTCCAGTATTAAAAAAAGCCAATTTCAAATAAAAATCTATCAGCGGAAGCTAAACTGGCAGTACAAATGGAGTTCTGGTTCCAACCCTTATGTATGGAAGCGAAGCATGGAGTTGGCAAAAGAAGGATGAAAGCAGACTGAATGCAGTCGAAATGCGATCCCTCAGACGAATGTGTGGCAAAACGATGTTTGATAGATGTTCGAATGATGAAATAAGGAAAGAATGTAAGGCTGAGATAAGCATTATCGATAAAATTAAGAAAGGTGTGTTGAGATGGTTTGGACATGTGGAGCGTATGAGTGAAGAAAGAACGGTTAAAAAAATTTATGGAGCGAATGCAGTTGGAAAAAGAAGCAGAGGACGACCGAGGAAAACTTGGCACAATCAGGTATGTCAAATACTTGAAAGCGGCCAGGTCAGGAGTCGTAATAATCGTCGGGTATGTATGAGGAGATGCATGAATGTAGAAGAGGCAAAGAATGTTTGCAAAGACAGAGTGGTGTGGCGTTCGATTCTCTCTGCCTACCCCTGCGGGGAAGCGGCGTGATGGTTAGTTAGTTAGTAGTTAGTTTTATTCTTAAATGAAATTAGCCTTTTTTTTCATTATTTATTTGGCAGTCACCCAGTGAAAAGATGTTTCTGCCAGTGTCAAGTATTAAATTGGCTTCTTGATTTTGAATAAAAAGTATATATAATTACATTTTCTGTTAATTTATTAATAAATTTTCCGTTCATGTAAGCCAGCATTGATTTTTTGTTCTCTTCCCAGAAGCCATCTATCCATATTAGCACTGATATACTACACATTAGCACTGATATAATATGGCAAGTAAACATGGTATGAGATAACTCGTAGTCGCCGTCCTAGCAAAGAATGCACTCAACGAGTTATCTCGTAGTTGACAGTCAACGTGTTAACTTAATATTGCATCAATTTGATGCGGTGGCCTATGCTCCCTTGGATATGGATGTCCTTCATCCTAAACTCCTACACTTACGTCATCTGCTCCCCAAAAAACATGTTACTTTCCCTTGTCCATAAATATGGAGCGCATAGAATTTGAATTCGGCTTACAACCTGTCGACAACTAAGTATTCACTTTATACACTGCACCATTCACCATTTTACCCACGATCAAACATCCATATAATATTCCCTCGGGGTGCATTTTACATCAAAGACAAAATGACAATATAGTAATTCAAAATGTAAATGCTTTATATTATGTAATTAAAAGAACTGTGTAATTTTGCGATACATTTATTTGATGACTCCATTACAATTACAAATAGAAAATATAATCAAAGGTTCATAGTAAAATGATTATATCTATATATTTTTGTTATAAAAATTAATATATTTTAGGGATTTAAGTAAACATAGGAATGTCAAAGCTAAATAATTTTGAGCTGTTTGTTTTGAGATCTGACATCTGTCAAGTAATGAAACTAATCATAACAGAAAGAAACCATCGCTATATAGAAAATAATTGTATGAAACATTTTAGTATACTGAGATATACCAGTATGAGCTAAATGAAGTCTGTCTCCTTATGCATTGTATTACAAATCAAAGAGTTGTGTCGGAGTGGAATATGAAAGTCCGGATATTTACAGACCTTATAACTTTAAACACTACGTAATATTCTCTATTCTGCTCAGGATTGAACACTTAAATTATTTTGATTTTCATAAATTTCTATATTGTGACTAAAACATTTCACATGAGAGTCCAAAACGCCATGTCAAAATTCACGTGAAATAACTAAAAATAAAAAACAATTAATGTTCAGCAAAATGGTGAATATTAGACGGTGTACAAAATGATTACTTGCAATCAGCCGATAGCATGTAGTAAGCCGTGTATTGTCGATCCATTTTAATGTTTCCATACAATATGTTTAAAAACATTAGTTTCTTACTGAAATAGCTCCAAATAAATGCTTTGAAGAATTCTTTATGCTTATCCTTAAATTACTTTGATCTCTGTCACGGTGACAATTCTCGACTACACAGTGGTGTCCTTTTTCTAAGGTAACTGGTGGTGAAAAGAGGAAGGTACATAAAAGGGAGCAGAAATGAACTGATTTGAAATGCAAACAGCAAAAATGTGTAAACTAATACATTCAATGAGTTTCCTTATGATTTGTCTGCACAAATACTTATCACCTTTTTAATCCGCAGTGTCTAACACAATCGGGGCTTAGTCTACAGGAGATAAAAACATTATACATAATTGGAATTTATCTATTCCAAAAATATATTTTATTTTCCTTCATACGTATGGAACAAAGTGAATACTAAGATTTCCATATTCCCTTTGGCAACTAATGTATCTTGATATATATGATGGTTAGTTCAGTAGAGTATAATTAAAGGAAGATCAATGGTTAAGTTAAATAATTACAAGTGTATAAAGTTGGTCATTTGTCACCCCACCAAAACAAAGACATGAGATAATTATTGTTGCAATGTTTGTTTTCTTCAAATAATCTATGCACCCAAATAAAATCTCAGTGCGCTCATTCACATAGTTCATCTTCTTTGCTTTATGTTGAGTTATTTGTGATTCCTAGATGTACATACATATATATTTGTTTAATAATGTAAATGAATGTCTCGACATGTGTTCTGCTAAGTGAGGCTTTCTTAAAAAAAGTATTATAATAAGAAATAAATAAATGTTTTTACTCCGCTATAAAGTAAGACCAGATAGAGTTAGACAATATGTTTAACCATGGTACTGCCAATGTTTTGTCTTATTGATATTTAAATTTGCAGATGGGACAGGCGCTTGAAACTGTTGAAGAAATATTCTCCATTTTTGGGTGTAGGTGTGCTGGCATTCATCATCTCGATAACTCTAGGCCTACAAGTTGGTGATGCTGTTTGCGGTGTGGACTCGCACCATTTCCCAAATGTTCCCCGAATTATAAACATGATGGATCACTTAATATCCAGCACTAAAGAAAAAGGCACCAATTTCTTTAGGGGAGTATTTTAATTTCTTTGCGAAACCACATTAAGGATTTATTGTGTATTTTATGCAAATTTATCCAACTACAGTATCTATTTTTTAAATATAATCAATCCCAATAGTTAAAACATGTTTTCAAATAATTTATATCCTTGACTAACCATAATGATAGGGACACAGATGTACATTAAGAATGATAGATTTCATCTATTTAAATAATATAAAAGCACACACATATTTAAGAATTTATTAAAATTAATTAAAACATTAAATCTATTGTTCAAAAAGGTAGGAGCCCAAATTACGAATATGCCAACATGAGATGACTTTAAGCACACAATATGGCTGAAATTGCCTTCTATAGCACAACAGGTTTACACTAACAATAATATAGAGATAATATTTTTTTATAAATAATAACACGGAAAAAATCTAGTATTCACATAATATAATGTACAATCCTTTATAAATTCTCGTGACATTTAGGTGTATCAAAACTCGTTTTCAGCAAACAGAAAAAGTAAAATATTAAATAATTGACAGTTCACTGTTTAGCACAAAAGGCTCGATTATTTTTCGACTATTAAATCTGTATACTATCGAGTAGATCTGCAGGAGGTAATTATAATCATTGTAGGTTGGAAATAAAATTAATCTCCAGTGAAGTAAATAAGAATTTAAGTTTGAATAGTTTATTTCACATTAATAGGAAATAAATATACATCAGTTAGAAGAATAATAATTATAATGCAAAAGATGACTGAAAAACTGATGATTTCAAATATTAAAACTAATTAAATTAATAAATAGACGAGAATTGTAGAATAAATGCGAGCTTAAGCTACCTACTTCACTTCTCCTCGCACCATTCATTTTCCTTGCGAACTTGGTCTTCTTCGGCTGCCGAGAAATCGTTTTTAATGTTGAAAGTTTTCCTTATCTCTTCTGGAGTCTTTCCTTTGATCATATTGGCGACAGTTTTGCAAGTGACGTCGAGAAGTCCCTTGATGTCGAGGTAGTTGGCTGCTAAAATTAGCTCAAACAGAGTGCCCTGGTCAACTTTTAAGAAATCCGCGTCCCACGAAGATATATCGTCCGTTCGCTTCTCCTTATTCTCATCATCTTCGGGTAGCGGCGGATCATCTTTGTGGTAAGTCGCCCATTGGATTACTTTCTTTAAAATGGCAGAATTGACATTGGGCAATGGAACAATTTCCTCTTCCTCATCGTCCATTCCCAAATCTTCGAGCATAGTTTTGATCGTGACGGAGCATTTGGCGATTTCCACATCCACGTCGAACACTTCGCTGTCCGAAGACTGCAGTTTAATAGTCGGCATCTGAAAAATACCAATGTTTATATTTCAACTGTCAAGCGTCCATCTTTGATAAAATATCAAGAATGACAGTATGAACGAAAATGTTTGGCCAAAATCATCAGCAAGTACGAAAAATTATTCTTTTTACCTTGGTTAATAAGGTAAATGAGATCAATGACGAGATGATATCGGATGATAAATTGAGAAAAATTAGACGGCGGACGCCAGACAATTTTTTTCACAACAAATCAGAAAGACGAGCATAAACAACGGAGAGACGATCCAATAGACAAAATATTGTGCAAAAATCTAGAATGATCTATACCAGAAAAGAATGAAAATAGAAAAAAAAAATTACAACATTTTGAGTGTGTCCAAATACTTATTCACAAAATCTGAATTATCTCCAACCACAGGAGTTAATTTTCATATTATTTTTGACAAGAATTTCCAAGAATTTGAGTAGTGTGGTTGGCAATAATGGGTAGAATTGGTGAATGTTATACATGTGTAAAGTGATCACTTAAACCAGCCTATGACGGTCATCAGCCCCGTAAATGCCCAGACTTCCATATTCTTCTTCATCTTTGATGAGATGTCAAAAAATAATATGAAAAAAATAATAATAGAAAAATGAAAAATATCAAACATGCACTTTAAAAAAAAGTGAAATATAAGGATATTCATTGCTAAGCCATAATAAATCCCCCTTCACAAGCAAAAAAATGGATGACATTCTTTATACAATGTCTCTACAATATTCTCACAATGTTATTTACTTCTTAATATATTTAAGAGATTTTTTACTTCTGATAAAACCTCTCTTGTGAGAAATATTGGATCCGTCGGATCTGACGTCGTGATTTATAAATGTATCGGATATATTTTAGACACTATGCTAGGGATTACTTCAGGGTTGTGCAAAATTTATCGAATGTTTTTTTCTTCAATAAGTTATACATAGACATTAAGAATGAAATGATCATTTATCTCTTAAAATTAGTTTTCATATTACAAAAAATTAAGTTATAAAAATACCTAAAGAGAAAAACAAAGTACATTTAACCAATTTTGTTTTACATGAATACATTTTACTTTTGAATTGCTTTTGTTAAAATTACAGTATTAGTAGCATAGTAATCGCAAATACTCCGCATGCCTCCCAAGAGACTAATTCAAACTTGCCTCTTTTACAAGGCATCAGGTTCGCGCCGCCCAGGACGACCACTGCTGACAATTCGCCGGCAGTCCTCGTCTGAATTTCGGGACCTGACTTGAGAGGATGCAAGGGGGCTGGCGGCCGACAGAAAAGCCTGGAGACAGTTTGTGGACTCCTTATGCTCCACATAGGGAGCGGATATAAGAGGAGCAAAGGGTTAATTTGTACTAATTTGTCTCTGCTCCAGATTACGCATGATTCGGTGCCGTTTTACTCTGTAAACATCTATGCCGATCTATGCTTTCAAACTTCAACAAGTCAAAATTAAAATGAAACTTCAAATTATACAATTAGTCCGTGGGTATATAAACTTTGATCCGTGCTTCAAACTATGTCAAACCCAATACAATCAGTAGTCTTCCCCCAATTTTATATTTGGTGAAACAGTTCATGATTCGTGGTTCAACAAGTCTGTTAACCTTTAAAAAAGTAAATCTAGAATTTTGCATTCGTAAAATGTTAAATAAAACCTTACTCATTTCCACAAGAATAACATAAATACAATGTGAATACAATTAATAGTATTTGTTATTGTAAATTGAAAATAATAATGATTTCTCTGAGATACAATATTTGTAAGATCTACAAGAAATTGCAAAATTCATCACTTCAAGTACCTATATGGACACTACCGAAATATACATTTACAAATCATATAAAATCTCTAGCAACTTGGTCAAACTTTGCCGCAAATGAAAGAGTTTATGCATATAGCATTTTGTCAAAATATTCTGATAAATATATAATTGCAAAACAAAAGGCTATCAATACACAAGAAGTTGACCAAAGTCATGTGTTCGACAGTTGTTTTTCTCAATGGGATGATAAAAGTGTATCGGAGATAGTGGAATACTTACAAAAACTCGCCCATTTATCCCATAAAGAGGATATAAACATTTTATCGACAATATATGCCCCATTTTTAAATGCTTTGATTAATAATGTACATCTGTTAAATGATGTTCAAATACAAGCTGTATTTTCCTCCCTCAGCAATTGGTCTAACTCTGAATCCTTTAAGACTTCAACAATATCTGGGAAATTGTATGAAGAATTGGATAATATCTTAATTCAACGAATGGAATCAATGAATGTTGACCAGCTACTTTTCTTTGCTGATTTTGTTTACAATACAAATGCGACTAAACAATTCAGATTTGCTAGCCTAGCGACCGACCTTCTGGTTTCGCAAGCTGCACAACTTACACCGTCGCAGTTGGTGCAGACACTATTTTACGTGAGCTCCAACAGAAATGAGCTTACACATATGACTATGACAAATCTCGAAGCGGCTTTTAAAAGGACTTTAGACTCTCTGACTATTGATGAAATTGCTATCGGTTGCATGGGATTTTTTAAAAGTAAAAGTCGATTGACAGACAAAGATTTGATTAATCTTCTCATAGGAAAGGTTATAATCGAGGCCGACTCTATAAATGATATAAGTCTATCGGCAATTTTAAAACTGATTAGATATTCCAACCAAATATTAAACTTTAAACTTAATTATCTGCTAGATTCTCTAGTGAGTCAAATTCCGCGCTTTTCGTTCCTGGCTTGTGTTCATATTGCTTTGACCGGTTCTACCAGTCTGTTTGTTCATAGAGAATCTCTGGCTTCTATTGAACGAAAAATTATCAAGTCCTTGACATCTGCCAGGTTAAAAGATTTAGAGAGATTAGTATTTGTCTTTTCAACATTTAATATTCAAACGGACCCCTTGTTTTACGATGTTATAGTAAATGAGTTACGAAGTCCTAACAAAGCGGATGAAATAAAAATGTACGGGGAATGTTTGTCCAACACCTTATCTTATTTGGCAATAAAGGGAGTATTTCCTGAAGATCTAATTAGTAAAGTCTTGCATCGGGACTTTATCAGACATACTTACAAATCGTCTGTAGAAAGCGCTAGATGTCTCAGTGTTCTGGATGCGTGTGTGGAAATAGAATGCGTGCATTATAATGGAAATCGCTTAGATAATACTATAAAGGACAAACTACTGAAAGAGATTTTAGAAGATATTCCTGATGGAAGAAACAATAAAAAAATTAATTTTAACCAAAAATTTATGCTCGATATCATGACATTGGTGGAGAAAATGAGGGGAGGAGCAAATTATATGTTTACTGGACATATACTTCCACATTTTAGCAGAGCGGGTCAGTAAATGTTTCATTGTTGAAGTTTAAACATTTTTTTACTGTGATAAGTTAACAATGTGAGATCCAAAAAAAGAGTAGAAATTTAATGCGTTATATAATATTTTTCAGCATTATTTAAAATTCATATATGTACATACTGTAATATAATTTTATTTATATTTTAATACTTTAACAATTTGTACATATTTTCGCCATTTAAGAAATGAAAATAAATATTGCATACATATCCACAGTAAAAGAAAATTAGGGTTGTGGATCTTGCAGCCTTTAGTTTTAAGGATAGGTTTGATACCTATTTCTAATAATGAGCCGCTTAGGCTCACAGAAATAGTATGAAATTGAAATATTTTTGAAAATAATAAAAAATACAAATATTTCTCTTTAAAAAAAGGTGTTAGGTTCAACTGGCTTATCCGACATAACTCTTCCGCATTACTGATAATTATCAATCTCTATGAAAACCTGTTTTTGTGCACGTGATGTTCTACAAATTTGAATAAATATGGCGATTTATATTTACAGATATTGTTATAGCCGACGATGCATATGGAAGACCCATTTCAGTTAAAAAATATTTTACCAAAGCAGCAGGAAGTATTATACGCCCACCGATCACTAGCAATCCATGGACAGTGATGGTTGTAGCTGGTAGATCAAGTTTTACATCAAATACACATGAACTGCTGGCAAGCGTGGAAATGAAACTAAGGCAGTTGAAAAAATTGGGTTACAATCCAGTCTTGGTAAGTACTTAATATTAAATCAATTTAAACAATATTTTATTTGATTAAATATTTTATTAAATGATTAAAGTAAAATAAGTTATTGAAATAATTCTTACAAATGTTAATAGTAGTTAGTATGAAAGCTACCCTTTTTATATTAAAAAAAATAACATTCGGCGCGTCTTTTTACTTTTTGCTTTTTTTACTCGTCCAATGAAGAACTTTACACAGCTTATATTGTGCAGAATTGAAAATAAATTATTTCTTAGACTGTTTCTATAAAATGGTATCACAATCCAAATTACGGATATTTCCAAGTAAAAATACTAGTATTACATAATACATTGAAATATGATCCTGTAAATATTGTGCGTAAATATCTGAGAAATAATTCAATTGTGTTCTTACATCTTGAGCGTAAGAATTGGAAACACCATCTCTCTATTAGACTAGTAAAAATAAATATTGGTCAATATTTTTAAACAAAATTTTATTCATTAAAATTTATAATAATAAAAAAAAAACTTAACAACATAAATAATAAAATACAAGTTACAAAAATAAATATTTGTTTCTACTACTGTTCTATCCAATTTCTATGTTATTTGGTATAAGAAGCTTATAGTTATATAAGTATATTTCCTAATTATGTACATCAATTAAATTACATATTCATTAACAGCATTTTTAGTGTATCCAAATACTTACAAATCTGGATTATATACAATGTAAATGCCCAGACCTCCATATTCTTCTTCATCTATGTTGAGATGTCAAAAATAATGTTAAAAAAACTATATTTTCATGTTTTTCCAGGTTTCTTGGCTCAAATGGAAATCTTTGAAGGATGAAAAAAATAAGACTGAATATCTCAATCACATATTAAAACGAACCATCCCCTACAATAGTAAAAATAATACAAGAAAATACTATCATTAAATATATGTGCATATTTTAAAATATATATATTCTTAACTTAATTGTTTCATCAACAATAATTTTAACTACAGGAATAATTCAATAAACAAAGGCAACATTTTTTAAAAGTGATGTCAAAATATCAATCATCTCCGAAAACACTTTTCATCATTTTTTTTGAATACTCATAAACGACAAATAATACTGCTGTAGCTGGAATAGTACGGACTAAGGTTGGCTTCAGCCCATTATACAATGCCAGGGGACCTAAAAATGATTTAATCATTGATTAAAATTCACCAATGTCAAGCAGTCATACATACTATGTTCGTAAGATCTTAAATTGCATATAAATAGAACCTTTCCTTACCTTCAGTTCTACATATTTTTAATGTAATGGCTGTAAATGAATCGCTTAGATTAGCAACTTGAATCCTCGATTTGACCACATCGGCTGGGAATATGACAGTCCACAGGATAAGTCCTCCAGCCGCTCCCGCAACCATAGTTCTGAGTAATCCAATATCGTCCTTACTTTGTCCAGGCTTAGCTAGCAACGATCTTGTACCTATGGCCAACAATGACAAGATAAAATTCTGTTGATAAAAATATATATGTATATATAGAGATCTAATTGTGCCTAGGCGATGAGGCATGAAAGTAATATTAAGTAACAAAAATAATATTTTTATACTTCTTAATTAAAAGGAAAAAAGTAATTTGAATTCTTCCTTCTTTTACAAACAAATAAAGAATAGTTAAAATTATTTTTTAAATAACTTGTTCAATTGTACATGCCGCAAATGGAATCAAACAAGCAAACTATAGAAATGATCGGTCTACGATTTGTTCAGTCTTTGGACAAGACCATAGACTAATCTAGATGGACTAATCTGTTATTTTTAACATTCCTTACATTTCCATGGTTTAGATTTAAAGCCGCCAAGAATTTTGAATTTTTAGCAGTTATTTTTATTTTTGCTTCATTGGATCTCCTTATATTTAATTATTGTTTCTATTGTATTTACTTTTTTGAGCCTTGAAAACATTTGACGAAGGGAGGTGCAACAAATGGTGTTTGCCTCAGTTTAAAAAATCCACAGGTCGGTCCTGGGTAGGCACATCATGTTCCCAGTAAACGATTTGAAAAGATAAACACAATGATTTATATTTTTTGCAGTGGTTTTTGAAAAACATTTTTCTTATAATCATTGCGCTCTTGGCATAAAGTATTTGTGTATGTCACATACATACATAAAAAGATTTGAGCGATTATAATTCGAATACATACACCAAATATAAAAATGAAACACACCTTCATATCCTCCAAAAAAGAAGAAATATCCCGGCATTTCCCGCATGAATGTGGATGATAATCCTTTAAACATGCCTCTTATACCTCTCTCCCGTAAGATTTGTTGAGTCAGTTTTATAGGTCCGATGGAGATCTGCAAAATAGAAAACAATGCAAAGCTGAAAATTGCGCAATAGTTGATAATTTGGAATAGTCCGCAGTAATTACTTTGACCACACCTGCTCAATATATAACTGGAACTTAAACGTATGTTAATTAGGATTTGGAGAATGTGTTAATTAGGATTCCATGAACAGTTTGTTGGAAATTTTCATGTTTAATGTACACATCAATTGTATTTTTTTTTTATGTAATTAGATTGAAAACAACTAAAAATTCTGTTGTCATATTTGTTAAGAATTTACATACAAAGTTTTATCACATTAATATGTAATTATAATAAAAGTTAACATAGATACCATATAAGCCGACTCAAGTACAGATATTTAACGTCATAAAACAAAATACCAAGTTGAAATATCTGACGAGTATCTGACCTTATGATAACACATATATGTATAGAGTTAATAAAAATATAATTTTCATACACATATATACTTTGACTAAAAATCACATAAATGTGTCATTTTTTTCTTTTCTGACGATTATATTTTTTTAGGTAGATGCTAAAGAACACAAATTTTGCAATATGCCTCTTTTTAATTTACTTATCTATACAATGAAATAGTACATATTTTTGTTGAAATCATCTCCATATTACATCATTATACATTATAAATGGGTACCTACAATATTATTTATTATTATTATTTTGCTATCAAGACTGCTCAAGATAAAATATTTATTTATTTTACACTCGGAAAGATCCCATTGGACCTAAATAAATATTATTTCAATAACCTATTTATCTAGAAATAATATTGAAAACCTTTCTCTATTATATTGAGTAATAATAATATCAATAGTTCCCACACTTCATTATAAATGAATTAGTTATTGACACATCAAATTATATTTTAATTTTTGTGGGAACTCATTGGCTTGGCTAACGAATCGGACTAATGGGATTATAATTAAAGAAGAAAGGCAACGCAAATAGCATTGCTTCTCCATAAATGCATTGTAAATTAAAACACCCACATATGAAAATTTAACCAAAAATAACAACATACATAATAAGAAATTATTCGAATTGGAATATGTAAATAAGGAAGATATATATTAAATTATTAACTTTAGACATTTAAATTTTGTCCTATATAATACATCAAAAATGTAACTGTATGTGATGTCAGTATGCATTTAACTGCAAGATTAATTTACTGTTTGACTTGAGAACTATGGTCCCTGTACTGCACTGTTTCCCTGGAGTTCTAAATATTTCGTACAGGGAGCAGGATCATTTTTTAAACTAATTTGAATAGCATTTATAACATCTTACTTAAGAACGCAAATGCATAATGATTCCCCCAACATTGTAACATCATGTTGTTTTTAAATATCATTTTTCAAATGTAAAATTATTGTTTTTTTTAGATGTGTATAAATGCTATATATATATATATATATATATATATATATATATATATATATATATATATATATATATATATATATATATATATATATATATATATATATATATATATATATATATATATATATATATATATATATATATATATATAAATATATAAATCTCTTTCGATGCAGAATATGTTAAATTCAATATTTCTTCTGACTGGATTGTACCATATTTATTGATTTACATACTATGCATTCCATCAATTTATCGTAACTATGTCAAATATTTTTGGGGTTGAACCGTTATTAAACTAAACGGCTAAAATTATATGATATTATAACCTTTTTTACTATGTATAAATTATTGTTAAAAATATGCATATTGCATAATATATTTCAATCTAAAAGTTATGAATATAATATAGCAAAACAATTTAAGCAAGAGTACTGTTGATTGTGTATAAGACATTTTTGTTTGTACAAGATAAATTTGTTATCATACAGTCAACACATGCGTATATACATAGAACAAAACAGATGTTTTTATATTCCGGTGTCCAATTTTCTATTTACTTTTAGAGTGTAACTTGTGCTATTTAAAAAAAAAACAAGAAAATAAACTCACAGCTTGGCCATTGTTGACGGAAACTTCTCTCATAGCTTGAAGTTGACATTTAACTAATTCTGTCGGACAGAGTGTAAAGGAACTAAAAAAAGCGGCCAAAAATCCAGATGTGGCGTTTTCAAATGCTGATAGTTCACTCACTCTCTAAAAACATAAAAATCACAAACCATATGTCAGTCAATTAACTAAATACATTCAAGAGGAGTAAATTTTAATTTATTATTATTTATGACATTGATTTAAAGATTTTTTGGAAAAAACACATTAAAATTTAGTTTTGTTGACACTTAATATATTAAGTGTTAACAAAACATCAAAACAGGCTGGTCATATTATAACATTTATATACATATTGCAATTGGTACACTATTTATTTGATTAATGAGCATTTGTATCTAATAAAGTGATATATCCTAGTCCAAAGATGCCCGTTCAATGAGTGTTCAATTTTTCGCATTAATAAGTAGAAGTCACTCTAATTTAATAAGTGCCATAAATTTCAAGAAAGTCTTTAACCGCATATTATTGAAATTAATTTTCCGAGATAATAAAATTATATTTTAAAATAAAAAAAGTGAAATATAAATACCTGCGTACCAGTTACAGACATAACGACTTTCTGACAGACTCCGTAAGCGGCGAATAATACGGAATTTTCCGCTACATTTGCGGCGATCGCAGGAGTGGTTCCGGCATATAGTCCCCGTACAAAACCGTCATTCTTAAGGGTGGATTTTATACAAGAAAGCATTCCAGAATACATATGTGGAAAAGTTTGCATCTTAACTTTCACCGTGTCTAGTGGTTGACCAACATAAACTAAGGCTACCCCACCTGGAAGGGAAAGCATAGAAACAAAACGGATATATTTAAAGATAAAAATGGGCTAACAATTTATCCTTCTTGACTTCATCCTCATATTAAGTTCAAAGAAATAGGAATAGGTATAGAACAGAGAAACATATTATATATGTAGCTAGATCATTCGATATTCAATTTATACAATGAATCATCATCAATTTATATAATAGTAAACAATATATTGGAAAACAGCTGTTATTACTGAGACTCTCTAAAACATTTTCAATGAGATGGTATTTTTTTAATGTTAAAATATAGTTCACAATATACATATTTTTTGTATTACCTTTTCCCTGGGAGATCACAATATATACTTTTTTCACACTACAAACATAAGCAAATTTGAATATTTAAGTAATTTATTAAAACGAAAGGAGAAAAAATGCAGTATGTTAAAACTGCATTTTTTGAAAGGAGAAAAAAATTTCATTGAAAGGAGAAAAAACTAACTTATAATAAAAAAAATCTACCTGAAACGTCAGTAAAAAAATCTCATAATTTTTGATAATAATACATACCTAAAGATCCAGCAGTAAAATCAATCAAGCCGCTTTTAAAGCTCTGTTTAGCTTCCGATCCTGTGTGTGCCATGATTAATACTTCTTTTAACTAATCAAAATGTATCTGTAAAAAAATAAAATAAAAAAACTAAAGCTTGCTGTTTAATTCTCACAATGTTGTGCACACAATGGAAACTGTTATATGTACGATTATTTAAAAATAAACAGATAACAGCCCGTCATATCCTAATCTCCATTCTTCTTCTTTTTCTAACCCTTATCTGCACCTCAATGGTGCATAGGGCACTGCATCGTATAGAAGCAGTGTTATCTTGATCGTAAAATACACGAAGGAAAGGTGATCAGCCTTCCGCTTCAGGTACCAGTCCAGGATCATATTAAATAAATATTAGATTGAAAAATCACTAATATTTATTTGACCCTCTTGGGAATCGAACCCGGGACCTCCAGCATGGTAGCCTAGTGCGCTAACCACTGCACTATGGAGGCGGACACAATCTTCATTACAGGACGGAGTCTGCATTACACACCGAAAAAACCATTTCTAAAATAAATCAACTGCACAGTATAATAAAATTTTGGTCAATTTACTAAATTATGATCTTTTATAACTTAAATTTATCACTAAGGTATCAATTATTTTTTAATTGCACCTCATTTGACTGTAGGAAGTTTTGAATTTTTAAATTTTGAATTAGTAAAAATGTAGCAAGATGAACGATACAGAGGGCATGAAAATACTTAGTTAACCTTAACCTGTGGATACTTTTATTGCAAACTTTATAACAATAATCAATCCAAAAATTTAAAACCAAAATCTAAATATAATTTTAAAACATTGAATTTGTTAGAAAAAACTTATTTAAAAAAAAAAATTATGTGCAGTTTTTAGGAAGGTAATATAAAAATAACTTAATGGAATGTTCAATCATTTAATGTTTACTCCATAAAATCTAGCAGTGAAATATTCTAAAAATATATTTCTAAAACTTAAAATATCCAATTAAATTGCGAATTCAATTGAATATCCAATTATATTGCGAATTCTGTTCAAGATGAACGGAATATTTCTAAAATGTTGTTTACAAATTTAATAAACTACATGTTTATATAGACAAGGTTAGTTATATTTATTAAACAAAAATATGCATAAGTATATGTACACACTGTCCTTCAAAACTATGATATATGTTTTTATGGACAAGATTTTTAAATGAATAACAATGGTAATTGTAGTTTTTATTATTCTTAAAACTGCCAAAAGTTTTTTGTGAAAATTTCATATTTTTTCACATACTGCAATATAAATAATAATAATAAATTCAAACAAAAAACAATGAGTATTATTTAATTATTAAGGATTTCTTCAGAGGTTCTAACTACATTAATATTTTTTTAATTGATTAACAGATCAACTGGCTATTTTAAATTAACTAGAGTTTTTTTAAAATACAGTATAAAGCAAAAAAAAAGTATTTACAGTCCAAATTAATAAATACTTTCTTCTACATTTAAAAAAATAAACGATATAATTTATCCTTAGAGAAAAACGTTTGTTTACGGAATACAATGTAATAACACTCGAAAAACTGACGAAATCCTAAAAAAGATTGCGATTTTTTTAAACATATGTATTAACACTTTTTGTTTTTACATACCAACTTTTCGAAAAAATGTATATTTTTTATTTACTTCCAATTGGAAAATAGCGAAATAAACTATGCGATTAGTCAACTGTCAGCGGCACGTGCTCACGCTGTCAAATAAATAAAGTAATAAAATATAAATTTAAACTATCAATTGACAATAAGGATAACAAAATTTGCCATAGACAAGTAAAGGCCACGTTCCAAATTTCAGCCAAAGTACTTAACTAATTGACATTTATAAACAAACACGGGAAGATACAATACATTTCAAAACAATCCTCCAATGTACCGCCTTATGTGTGGATCTGTCATCTCATTTTCAAATCATTTACTTCAATTATTATTATTTTCCCACCCGTTAAACAATAATTTCAATCTAGATAGTGGAAAGGGTGACATATCTGATTATCGTGACGTCTATTCATTCTCGAATAGACCAAAAATTATAGTGAAATACGTTTGTGGCTGAGTTGAATGGAGTACGGATGTCGAAGTGAAAGGATTAAATTTGAAGGACATTACTGCTACATGGGAAAAAAAATGGAGAAGAAAATACAGTATAACAGCAATAAAACACAACTTAAAATTGGACACTCCACTTGTAATAAATTGTGTGACTTAAACTTTGCTAAATTGTACAAGTTCTTCAAGAGAAAATGTAAATAGACACGCAATGAATTGTGTTATTGCTATGTTTTAATAAATTCTTGAGAAATAAGCTCATTTATATATCCAACATTGAATTAAATAATTTTGATACCTTTAAGAATGGATACTTTTTTTATCTACATAATGTTAGGTTTGCTTTAAAAATATTACCGATTCCTTTAAAGTAAGAAAATTTTTCAAATAACCATAGAGTTATGTTTATAGGAATAACGATAATAATGAATAAAAATAATTTTGAATAGTCTATATAGGCGCCACTTTCGTGAAATACTACTTCAAGGGTGATAATATCAAAGAAGAAATTAAATTACAAATACAGTTATGATAGTATTTTAGAAATAAAACAGATTTGCAATTCGTGAATCGAAATGTGCAGCTAAAGTTTTGAATATTTTATAGAAAACATCAAAAGTTTCAAATATTACTTTGATTTTATCATTGCGATGGCTCACAGCTGACAGTGCACGTGTGGTAAGTACCTACATAAATAAATAATCATTTTATGTAGGTACATAATATATCATTTTATCAAATATAAACCTTAAAACCATTGCATTAAATTCTATTTTTGCATAATACCGTTTATTTAGAATCTGGTAGCTAGGGTTTTAACGTGGTTCACAGTTTTGCCGCTAGATCGCGTAAAATTCTTATTACTTTATAAAATTTATAAAATAAAATCTCTGGCTAAAACCTAAACTGCGGTCCAGAAAATCGAAAAATGATGCATTGAATGGAAATTATGTTCTTATAATATTGCAGAATATAAACGGATTATTTATTTGTATTGAGATTAAGGTACTTGTCAACAGCAAAGAAAACAATTTAATTACAATAGTGAATTCGGATCAGCTGTAAGAGTTGATCAAAAGCAGACAAAACAAAAAATCTCGATTGTATATAAATGTAGTAACGGGCTAACATACTATACATAAAGTATTACTATTTTGTTAGTATATCAATAGTTATCGTACTAAGTATCTAGTATTTTGTTTTAATAACCCAATACTTTTAAAGGAGTCTTGAATGAACTCTGGGATCACAGAGAAATAACTTTTATGTACTTGGGGGTTGGCGGGCGAGCGCGCATAAGTCATGTCATTATAGTTATGTTTACAGTTAAAATACAAAATATTAATTTGCAAAGCATGAAGTTTTGTCTATTCTAGTAAATGCATTATAATTAAAATTTACGCGTTATAATGCAGGCGGTTGGAGATACTTGAAGAACTTTAGTGAATTGTGTAGTGCTGCCATGATTGATTTCAGGCGTCTCTTCTGTCTGTTGAATAGTTTCGTACCATGTTCCGTATTTGGAAGTTTGCTGATGCTTTAGTGGTAAATCTTTGTTTGCTGTATTTCCGTTCTTATGTTTGAATTAAAATTCAACTATGTGACGCTTTCATGAATTCATTTCCTTTTGACGTGTCTGGTAATGGCGATTTTCGTCGGCAGCCATTTTTTGATTTTTTACAATGTTCTATCGTTGTTTGGCATATTCAAGGAAAATCTGTTGTGTTAACGATAAAATATCGGTTTATGTCGATTTCACTATGAATTATCATATGTTTGTGTTATATGCAATAATGTGTTAATTACCGCTTTGAGTCCTTTGAGAACTGAACGTTCTCTGAAGGATAGCTGAAGCAAGGCACCAGTTTTACACATTTGTAAACTGGCTATTAATCAATGAATGTATATGCTATTTTTGTTGTTGATCCATATATGATACTAACAATTTACGTACTAAAATATAATTAGTAATTTAAAAAAAATGTTAATGTTATAATCCAAACATTTTTTTGTAATCCCTATTATGCATGTATTTCAGACAACAAAAAGATAATAAATACTCACAGAAACCAAGCACTTGTATATTTACTTTCATTTTATGTATAGAGAATATAACATTTTGAGGAAATCAGTTAAGATTGGAATTATCAAATAAATACAATACATTTATAGTTAAAATAGCATCGTAAACAAAGAAAGTTTCCAACATGTTGATTGTAACACTATAGCAGCATATGTAATTTTAAAAATAATAAAATTTTGGATGACTGATAGCATCATAAATTTTTAATTACGTGATAATTAATTACATCATACCATATTCTCAACTTAAAAACTTGCAGAAACAATTTTGAGATGATATAATAAAACAACATCTTTATAATTTTTCCACTTTTATTTTATTTGACCAAAGACCAAGTTTCGTCATTACCGACATCATCTGACTTCATGTCAGTAACGACCACCAAGATATGTCATTACAAAACTTAAATTTCTGATATGTAAAATAGCATCTTAACAGAAAAGTGATTGATTACAAGTGTTACCATAGGAAATATTTTTAATGGGTTGTAACATTGTACGTAGTGTTGAGTGAACACTATTTCGTATGACATGGTACCCGGGATGACACTACGTCTGGTGTACCTCTGTGACATAACCCAGTGTGAGACAATCTAATAGAGTCTGTAATATTAGCATTGGTTTTCCTCGAGATGGTGATGGAATTTTGAAATTTGCAGTGAATCAGGATGGTTGTGGGTTCGGCGAGTGCGCTCCCACGACACGTGAGCAACAAGATGCAGCCCACGGGGATGACACCCCGGGAGCTGTCGGAGAACGATGATCTCGCCACGTCGCTAGTGCTGGACCCGTTCCTCGGCTTCACCACGCACAAGATGAACATTCGCTACCGGCCCCTGAAGGCCAACAAGGAGGAGCTCAAGACCATCGTGGAGGACTTTGTGAGGACGCAAGCATACGAGAAAGCGTACCTGAAGATATTGTCCGGCGAATGGATGCCTAGAACTCTGCACAAGAATAAACAACAGCAAGGCAGATTACGGGAACATGTAAGATTCAAATTATAACAATAATGTCAAATAAGGGTGAAAATAATGCTACCTTAAACGAATCTTTACTTTTTGGGTTACTAGTCATTTTAATAAACTTACAGAAATAATAATGTCCTGATTAATGTCTCGAAATGTAAAAATGTAATAATTTTGGTTTTTGAAAGATAATTTTTACTTGCACTTATATTGCTACTCTCACGTTGTTTCACTTGAGAAGTAGGGAGAGATTAACCTATTTTGACGCTATTATTTTGTTAACATTTCAGGTATATCGATATTTGCGGGTTTTCGACAAAGATTCTGGATTTGAGATACAGCCCTGTTACCGCTACTCTCTAGAAGGACAGATAGGCGCAAAAATTGCCGCTACCAAGAAATGGCTCAAGAATGAGAAAATAGAATGCCTGGTCGGTTGCATTGCGGAACTCACCGAGGAAGAAGAGTCGCAGCTTCTCCACCCCGGGAAGAACGACTTCTCAGTCATGTACAGCTGCAGGAAGAACTGCGCGCAACTGTGGCTCGGACCCGCCGCCTACATCAACCACGACTGCCGCGCCAACTGCAAGTTCGTGGCCACCGGGCGCGACACGGCCTGCGTCAAGGTGCTGAGGGACATCCGCGTCGGGGAAGAGATCACCTGCTTCTACGGAGAGGACTTCTTCGGGGACGGGAACTGCTACTGCGAGTGCGAGACCTGCGAGAGAAGGAGCACCGGCGCATTCACCGTGCAGAAGACGGACACGGAGGACCAAGCCACCAGGTACCGGTTACGGGAAACGGACAACCGCATCAACCGCACCAAATGTAACAAGACCCGCAAGGACAACATCATCGACCGGGCGTCCTTGCCCGACAACTGCAACCCCGCGCGGAGGGACAGCAAGATAATCAGTCCTCTGAGCATGAAGGAACTCAAGCAGAAAGGTCTCACCAAGTACGATGCCGAGCTCCTCATAGCGCAAGGCTGCAAGTTCTCCGACGTGGGGGACGAGGCGATGAAGGAGAAGATGATGCTCGGAGCCAGCGGGCGAGAATCTCCCATAGCCGCTCCTCTCCTGTCCGGAGAGACCGCCCAAGGGGTGAGTGAGCGCGCGTGTCGCCTGCAGCGGCGGCGGGCGCGCGCCTCCCCCCCCTCTCCACAGCCCCCGCTCTCCTCCGACTCCTCTGATCCGTCCCTCAGCGCCCTCTCCTGCAACGGAGTGGACGAGATTCCCGCCAGCGGTATAGTACTCCGAAACCACAAGAAGCTGAATGACAGTCACCCAGATGATCCGGGGCCCGCTGATGAAAACGTTGACGATACAAATCCAACCGACATTTTGACGGTCCCCGACACGGAGATAGAGCCCGAACAAGAATCCAGCGATATTTCCTCGGAAGTAGTGGAGGAAAAAGTGGAAATTTCTAATATTAAAACAGATCCGTGTCGAAAAAAGTCAAAAACAAAGAGAAAGATCAAATCGGAATTAGAAAATTCCGAATTTACCGACTGGAAGGAGGAGTCGGGGGAAGGTGCGGAGGATGTACCGGTTTCCAACGAGCCCGCGGAAGAGACCAAGGACATCTACGAGTTTGACGAAGCGGAAGAGTTGGAGAGCGCGGACGAGCCTCGGCTGCGCAAGTCGTCCAAGTGCGGGGAGTCGGTGAAGAGCGAGAGCGGCTCCTCGTGGGAGAACAAGGCGCCGAGTTGGGAGCCGGGAGCGGAGCGCTGTCCGTGCACGCCGCCCGGGCGCGGTCGGCTGAAGCTTACGCTGCGCATGAAGCGGAGCCCCATGCTGGACGAGCTCATCGAGTCGGGCACCAGCCTGAGCGAAGACTCGTACGAGCCTGAGTACGAGGTGCTGCGCGTGGAGGGGCTGGACGAGCCGCGCCGCCGCAAGCGACACAAGGCCAAGCAGCACCGCCGCCCGCGCCCGCCCACTCCGCCCGACATCCCGCTGCCGCCCATGAAGAGGTTGCGCCTCATATTCGGTAACGAGAGTAGAACCATCGACATTCCTCCCGCCAGTGCCAACTGACAATTCACCCGACTCATAGAAAATGTCTGCTCCGTTATGTGAGGCGTTCCTATCGAACTCTTTTTTCTATACTTTAATGGTTGATCCGTATCCGCAAAGGTTTCTGTAAGATTCACTTTATTTTCCTACAAATTTAACACGCTAGCGAGTAGTCATGTAAATGTATGTCTCTACGATTACGTTCCTACGAACTGAGACATGTTGAATTTAATGTTTCTCGTTACAATAAACATTTTTGAAATGTATAAAATCCGTATGTAAGGAATATTCCAATTTTGTTCAATTTTTTTGACGTATCAAAAGTCGAATAGACGATAATTGTGTACATTTTAAAGCATCACTATAAGTAATTTGCGATGTACATAATATGGATGTAGGATTTGATCAACTATTGGTTAGCGTATGGAATTAATAATATTGGCATAATTTGATGAAATCGTACATGAGTTGGGATATAAGAAGGGGCGGACATTGTGGATAGTTAAGATCGTATGTTAATAATAATAAATAATCGTGAAAAGGCTTAGTTAAATTTGAACTGTAATTAAATATTTTTTTAGTTATGAAAATATATTTAGACAAGTCAGTATTAGAAGATAATTTGTATATAGTAAAATGGCTGTAATTTATATTTTTATTTTGAATGTGTAAAACTAATGTGAACTCTGGGTGTACTATGTATTTGCCTGCATTAAGTCGTTTGAAGTCAATTTTGTTGCTTTTGAGTTCATGCATATTTATTTTTTACTAAAAATGACAACATGACTGAATATTCTCAATATAATATTTATGAACTTTTTTGTATCAAAATAATGTCGACACTTTTTTTTTTACAATCTATACAGTTAATCTTTTATAAAAAAAAAATAGATGAATTATTTGAAAATTAGTTATTTTATTATTTCTTTATTTTATGTAACTTTATGCACTTTGTTTTTTAAACCTTTATCGATTTAAGGTTGTTCAATGATATGGGCTTTATATTATCCTATTTTAGTTGTACAGAAATTCCCACGATCGTGATTATGCTAAGTTATATTTACTATTTCTGACAACTAACTTTTGCCGTTTTCAGCATTGTAGATAGTACTGATACTTTAGTCCAATATTATGGCACGGACATTGTTCTGTAATATCGCAAGTGTACATTATCGTTTATAACTAGGATGTAAGTTTCCTAATACATACTTAATTGAGTCGATTGGAGATTTCCAAATGTAAAACTGCCGTTTTGAGACTTAAATTAAATGTTTCATTTAGGGTAAGTTATTTTCATAGTCTGATTCGTTTCCATAATGAATTTCCTTCATAGGTTCTCACAATGACAAAATTTTACTATAAATTATAACTTTGTGATCAAACATGTTACTGTGTATACATACTTATACAACAACTTGGTAATGTTGATACAATGTATATAATACATACAACAACTTTTAAACTTTTTCCGTCGTTTTCGAGTGTATGAGTATCTTTATCATTTGTCTGTTACGATTTTATCTGTAATTCTTCATTGGAAAAGCAAAGTTTACTTATATCATCTACATCTAATTAGCACTGCCGTATCTGTTAGGTATGTAGGTACGGTAAAACCTCGTTAATTCAAATTATCCCAAATTTGAAGGAATATTATTAATTTTGGGTGCTTAAATTTTTTTTCATACGAAAATTTGAAATTATAATTTGTCCAAAATCTGAAATAAAATTACTAGGAGCTAAAAAAATATCATATTATTTATTGATTCGGCATTAACTTTGTGGAATATGTTAATTATTTTTTAAAAATTAAACACTTGTTATAAACAACTTAATGAGTTTTATTTTTATACACGACTAGTTTCGAAAACTTACAGATGTTTTCATCTACAGGTGCATTAAAACCTCAGTTTTTTCAAGATGAAAACATCTATACGTTTTCGAAACTAGTCGTGTATAAAAATAAACTAATTAAGTGGTTTATTAAAAGTGTTAAATTTTTAAGAAATAAAAATTATCAGTTTTTTTCATTATAATCGTAAATCAATTGGGAAAAATGTTATTGATTTCTCAATTGTATGACTCACTGTATTCACCGCTATTCTTATTTTGTCAATTAAAAATCTGAATTTCTTCCTAAACATCACACACACATCAAGTTGTATGTATACAGAAATTGAGTATATATATTTTTTGTATTTCCTAATTTCAATTTTAAATTTATTCAATTTTAATTTTGATTTATATCCTTTGTATTTGAAATGAATGAGTTTTTACTGTACCTGCTTATATCAGTGTTCAATTATATACGATATACATTCATCTTTTGATTTAGCAATTAAGAATAAAGATTTAGAAAGCACATTCTATTCCCAAGTCTTAGTGCACCAAATTTGGTTTAGTAATAATTTTGCACTATAATTGAGTATTTAAATTATTGTCATTACATATCGAGCGAGACGAAGCGTATAGGTTACACGGAAATATAGTTCCTTGCCATCTGGTTTTTAAATATTGAATTGTAGATTATATTTTGTGACAGTGAATGGAAATTTAAAAGTTAATTATTCACCCCTCACTTTCTCTGATTTTTATTCCGCTGGCGGACTTCAGTTCTGTAATTCAATTTACTTACACGGGTTTTAATATTATGGAATGTGTATTTCAGTTTTTAATCTAATCCGTGCAAATTTTATTATAACATGCTGTTTAAATCGGTGTACTAATTTGGTAAAAATGAAAACGAAGTACGAGGAAATTTATTGTGATAAACTGTTCAGATTTAACAGTTCTACTTTAAATTTTCAGATGATTCTACTTTGAATATCTGAGAATAAATTTTCAGCAATAATAAATTGAAAGTGCACTTACTAAATTTGTATCAAGCATCAGTAGAATATTTATTATTATTATTCTAGTGTATTGAGGGTTAAGAAACAATATCTTGTACATAATATTGAATGTGAAGTTAAAAAAAAAACTATTGCGGACAGTGCCCGACCTACATAGGTTTACTTGGCCCAGGTGCCCAAGGGACGATTTCCAGATTTCATTACAAGGGGCGGGAGAATAATACAGGGAGAGTGTTCATTTACATACTTGTGTACAGGCGGCCCTTGATTTGGATCCTTAAAATTAAGAATCAAATTAATCCTACAGATTTTTGAATACCTACCCTCACTTTTTTTCTTTTCCTGATAAAGAGTTCTACAACATGCTGTGTCTTTTTCGATTGCCCTATGTACTCGAGATAAACGCTTTGTATTTGAATCACAATCATCCACAATAGTTAAAATTTAAAAACATACATGACGCCTTCATTCATATTTTTTATTGATAAGATCTTTGCGATTTCAACCTTTTCTTTGCCTTAATTTTCTATTTTATTTGGTTTCTGTTGTTCAATTAGACATTCATTTGACATCAATTCATTGACATCTTGGTTGTTGACGTCCAAGTTTACTTCATTCATCATTGAAACTGTTTCATTTGTGATTTCTCTGCCTGTTTTGGGGACACGTGAGCGATCTTGTATTGAACGAAACATGCAGTTGAAAAATGTGTGAAATAGTGAATTATGCAAAAGTCGGAGGTTCAAAAGTCGAAGACCACCAGTATTTCTCTCTTTCTTCAGTAAGCAATGGAGCGCTAGAGCTACCGAAATGACTAAAAAAAGGTAGTTTTATTCTTGTATTCTAGCCGTGAAATAATGTCTGCTTCTCACTGAAGTGCTTGTCAACTAAAGGAACATTTATATTTATAAAGAGCTTGAACAAGGTCATTTAATTGTGGAAAGTTATAGGTATGCTATAGTTTTTACTGTGAAGATACTTGAAATATGAAGCTATAAGCTATATGAAGTCACAATGTCCTTTCTGGGTCTTCTGCAGTTTTTTATTATTACTTACAAGGTTGTTTGTTACTTACAAGGTATTATATCTTAATCCTCTGTAATACGTTACTACTTTTTATCATCACAATATTTATGCAGAGATTGTGCCTGTAGTTACCTACAAAGCTTGATGTGTGAGTTATTATTTCCGTTTGCTGCATTATTTAAAATAAAAAAATAAATCGGATACATATATTTTAATTCAAATTATTTTGATAGATATGTGGCACTGAGACCATTGGTCGTTGGTAAATTGAAACTATGTAGCATTCAAACGATTACCACAGTGTTAAGCTGACACATAATGGTTTAAATTAACAATTTTGTTACTATTTATGTCATTAAAAATTATATATTTTTTTTACATATTCATCTGCGAATGAAGCGATGTTTAAAAATGCTAAACATTTCATATACAAAAAAATATATATAGAGGAAATGATAACAGCACTATGAAATAATTATCTCAGAATAAAGTATCTGCTTGCTCCAGGTCTTGTAATTATTTCCTCAATTTTTTTTTTTATAAATAAAATGTTACTTTATTTGCAGAATAATATTCAAAGAAAATAATACTTATACAATTGCAGTTTTAAAGATAACTAAAAATAAAATTTTACAAGTAATGAGTTCGACCGGCATTTACAGGCACTATGAAGGATTCATGTACCCGATTAATACAAGTTGGTATAATTTGGTAAAAATACAATAGGGGTTGTGAAATGATTACATTCTTTAGAGTAATTCATTTCTCGACTGAGGTAACAGACTGCTTAGCTCAATTGGTTACAGCAGTGAACATGAAATCTGATTTTGCCCAAACGAGGGATAAATAGATTGTGGATAAATCAACAGTATGAAATAATTATCTCAAAGATAGCTTTCTTTATAAAGAAATCCGCATTCCGAAGCGAATCATGCTAGATTTTTATTTCAATAATAAAATTCTCCATAATCAATATATATATTCTAATTTTTTAAAACTTATTGAATGTGAAGAAGCGCTTATCTTAGTAATTTTTGATAATTTCAATACTTTAAAATAAGTTGTGAATATAGATAATGCTAAGTCGGGATTCAACATCCAGTGATTAATCAATATGTAGATAGATCCTTCGAAAACTTTTCTATTAATCAAATTAGATTTATTTTAATAAATTTCAGTATGTACTACTAGGTATGTCTTTCTTTATAATTTTACGATACATTATTTTATTAGTTCATTATACAGATGACTGTCGGGATAGGTGATAATTTTTTTCTTCTATTTATTTTCTAGTTTATCACTTTTACGACTGACTTAATAACAGGAAATGGGCAAAGTATACTAAAAATATCTAAATATTTTGGATTCAACTATTCAAAACAAAACCATTGTGTTCAACATTCTCTAATTTTTCAAGAGTGTGTGGATCAAGTTATCCGAGTGGAAAATTTTGTAAAAAAATGCACAAATTCGTATAATTGTGGCAAAATATATTTGTTTTGTAATTTTGTTTAGCTATACTGTTTTCTACAAATTGTCTGTGGTGGTGGTGGGAGTAACACACATTAGATAGAGTGCTTGTGATCAATGTATATTTTAGTGAGACCCTGGCAGTTGACTTATTTAAACATTATGCAGTAAAATAAATAACCTTAGATATTGCTATTGTGGTATTAGTAAGAAGCAATCGATTCTCAGACTAAGTTGATACTATTACACACATACACATGTATATTCTCTTTGGATAATTGGTGAATAGAACAGCCGAATTTCATATTTCTGGCACTTTTACTCCATTAAGTACCTTCCCCTGAACCTTATCCCTATCCAATGGCGTGTAAGGCACTGCATGGGATCGACGCAATGCTATCTTGATCTTTTACTATATGAGAAAAGGTGGCCAGTTCTGTGCTTCAGGTATCAGTCCAGGGTAGCAATAAATATCAGAGTGAAAAAAACACTTGCATTTATTTTGTACATCCTGGGAATTGAACCCGGCACCCCTTCGTTTGCCGTTTGCCCTATGAAGGCAGACATTTGGATATACATAGTCTTAAATTGGATATAGTGCAATTGCATAGAAATCATCACAATATAGAAGAGAATTGTATAAAAGTATTTTATACTTTTCAACAGCCTCTTTCGTATTCCAATGACTTGAATAGATTTAACCATAAACTATTATCTACTATCTAATAGTTTGCATGAATCACAGTTGTAATATGTATACAGGGTGTTAATCTGCCGGAATATCATTATTATCACAAAATCTGGCATTCCAGGACCTAATCTAAGTTCCTAGTTATAAACTATTTTAGTTTTTTTAATCAATTAAAGATAATAAAAAAAATTATCTTAAAAAGGAATATATGATTTTATCCAAGTAAGGTATTTTAGACATGACAGTATAGCTATGGCTTATATGGGTGCAAGGACTAAAACCAAGAGTGTCGTTGTATCTTTTCTTTTTCTATGGTTCATGGGTTATTGCAATGTACCAATGCAGTGTTATCTTGATTGTAAATCCCTTTTTATCAAGCCCGAAACCTCCAGTACTGGAGCAAAATGCGCTTACCACTATACTACAGAACCGGTCAGTCGTATCTATTGCATTGTAAAATTTGGTTAACGGAACACCTACATTTTTTTACTGCATTTATTTTTGCTGACATTTAGGATTGCACTTTGACATTTATGTATGTACTATGGTAGGGAGCAAATCCGTGATCCAATAGAATAGAAGTAAAGTTTATATTATCTACACTACTTTACGCATTTGTAATTAAGTAGCCGGATGTCTGAAGTTACCTAGAACATTGTGTTGCGTTGACATGCTACCTCATATGTAAAAAAGAATACATAAATAAAATTGTCCTTAACTAAATAAGGTTTTGTAATCCGGTGCATATTAATTTTAAAAGTAACGGTCAATATGGAATAGGTTAAACAGGTGGTTCAATTTAAGGCCTCTTCCAAAATTTTAGATATTTTATTGCTGAAAGGTTAGCAGTTTGAAAGTATGCATATGCATAGTGATATGACAGTTTTGTATAGCAGAATTATTTATTAAATAAGGTGACATTTGTTTTCCGTAATTGCAGTGCTAGAGATATATAAAATGCCATAATTAAGTACGCACGCATATATATTTATATCCTGTTCAAGCCAGAATCATGAATGCGTTATTCCCATGTGGTGCTTGTTATTATTTTTCAGTTATTTTACTTTGTATACACCTGTGTAGTAGAAATTGTAACATTAAAAAAATTGGTCGAAATCTTTAACTTTATCTTTGAGTTTCCAACTGGCGGACAAACAAATATTTTTCATCCATGTGAATTTAGTCTGAGATGTCGCTACTGAATCGGTATTGCTTCTATTGGAATGAATCTTTCACATTTTATAGTAATAGACAAATCTTGTCCATGCCCAATTTTGCCATTGCATTATCAACTGGTTTTCTGTAATGGAAACCTTTTTATGGTTTTTAGACTCGGGGTAAGCCATCTCACTCCTAAGTAATAATCAAATAATGTGTAGCGGCTATCAATGCCAATAATCGACAATATGGTTTAATTAATTACAAACCAGACTTTCTTTGTGCTAATACTAGTTCATTTTCAAGTCACAATAAAGGTTGATTACTCAAGCTGCGAACATCTTATTTTCTCTAGGATTACTATTGAATTTTAACATATTTTTTTTATTTATTTAATTAAATCGTTATTGCCGCAAGTATTTTAGATATTGATAGATATAATATAAACTTATTCTTATTATATTTACAATATCTTAAGATTTGTAAGCTTCCACAGTTTAAATTATGTGTATCGAATGACATAATTTAAGTGTGCAGTGATTGGTGTGTATGGTGGATATATTTGTGAAGATTTAATTCCAGAATGAATGAATCATTTCTCATATTGATTTCAGGACCTAGATATATTCGATTGTGTACTCTTAACCTTGTTGCAAATTTGTAATAAAAAACATTTCTGTATAAAAAAGTGTGTATTTTTTTATTTAGAGATTATTTTAATGGTATCAGATTGAAGTGCCTAACTGAATGAACAGATGAACGAAAATATTTCCAATAGTAAAAATCACTCTGCAGCCGATGACGTTCCATAACTTATCCAATTACTTGCAATTTCTCTATTCTAGTGGCCATATCTAAAACAAAAATTGCATTAATTGTATCTGATTCTTTATTTACATGAATCAATTTACTTACAGAACAATAATGCATCGATTATAAATCATTTTAAAGACTAAAATTACTCATTGTTATAATAAAAGAGAAAAAAACAATTATCAGTTTAAATAAAAATATAAAATTGATTTAAAATATCACAAGACAGAAAAATAGGTATGAATAAAAAGGGGAGATTATAAAGGTGAGATAATTATAAACCTTATTCGAATCATGTTTTATCAAAACATGCATGAAAATAAAGAATTTTTCAAAACTTTGTTCGATCAGAGGTTTTTTAGAAAAAGAGGAGTATTGCTTACTTTTGGAATTCCCATTCTCTATTATCCAATGGACAAACTTGTCGGGTCTTCAGCCACCGCGAGATGCAGTGAAAGTGGAATGCATGCTACAAGATAAGAACAGTTTTTTTTTATTATTATTTAAATATAATACATAGAAGTCTCCCAGTGGAAAAGAAAGTATACTGTGTATTTGTATGTCTAATGTCATTGGAAACCGGGCTGATGATTTTCGTTTGACAGTGACTTTACGGTGCTGTAGTTTTTAAATTTGAAAATAAAAGAACATAAATGGTAGCTTCTTCATGAGCCCTCTGTCATCCACTGCTGGATATAGGCCTCTTCCCCTACTTTGCATTTCGTCCGGTCGGTTGCTGCTTGCATCCAGTTTCTACCCCTCACAGCGACTATCTCATCTGGTGTTTCCGACACCTCTTTTGTTTTCCCATGGTAGTTTGTATTATTTAAAACATCAATTTAACAAAGAAGCCGCCTAAAATTAAATCTCATTTCAGATGGTATGATTTTGAAAAAATACTATTCTGGAAAATATACCGTGAACACATTTCGGAGGGGGCGTTTTTTTACACGTACGGACCGCTGGCGACGGGTTTTGATAATTGTGTACATATAGTTTAGACCTTAACAAAGAGATTGATACATTATATTTATTTTTAAAAGCATTAAATAATTCCTTCTTTTCTGATTTTAAAATAAGCCCGCGTAAAAAGGTGAAAATACACTTCCCGTCTTTAAGCATCAATCGACCGAACGGGTAGAAATACCATTAACGTCCGTAGTGTGTTAAACAAAAATCTTTATATTTATTGAAAACCTGTATTTAAAATAAAAATCAGTTGTTTACTTTGTCCATCTTTCTACAGAGAATACAGTAGCTTTAAAGAAAACACTCGTTACAAGAAGTGTATAAAAATGGTTTACAGCACGGGGGTAGTGGGGCTGTATACTGTTTTAGTCAGTTGTAGAATTCTAGTAATACATTTCGAAAGTATGAGCACTAGAAATATAGACATTATATGCCTGGTGTCACATATATCACAAGTAGTAGACAGGACCATTAACTTCATATCCAAGTTCTGGTCCACCTTTGCTGTCATCAGCTCTCTTTAGTGCAGATAAAGAGTAGTAAAAATATGATTTGTTTTATAAACTTATGAATTATTAACGTACTAAGGATGGGAAAGGTATTTTTACCCGTTCGGTCGATTGATGCTTAAGGACGGGAAGGGTATTTTTACCTTCTGCGCTGGCCTCATTTCAAAGTCAGAAAATAAGGAATTGTTTAATGTTTTTATATGAATATTATGTACCAATCTCTTTGTTAAGGTCTAAACTCTACGTACACAAAATTGATCAAATCCCGTCGCCAGCGCTCTGCAGGCGTAAAAAACCCATCCGATTTGTGTTAATTCGGTATTCGTACAACTCACAATTTAAAAATCATTCTGGAATAAATACAAAATCTGTTGAAAAAATTAACAAGTAAAAAAAAGTTTTATCCGTTATCGGGTTGGACAAGTGGAGTTCTGCAAAAAAAATTCTTTATGGTAATTTGTGGCGTAGCTGAGAAACCACAAAATGATATTTTTTAAACAAATGGTGCGAGCAGATGCTACCCAGGGACGAATTTGTGGTATAACAAATTTCCTTTTAACGATTTATTTTTCGAGGGCTGAAATCCTTGTCCCACCCGATGCCGGAACCGGAATAAGATTCTCACATTGCATACTCCCCAAGCAACTGTACACTCGTCACTCGCTGCAGAAGCTTGATTGGCTTGACATTCGATGCAAAGATCCATTATGTGATTCCTACAAATAGCGCAATTATCTACGACAATATCTGAAAACAAAAATGCACGTATAAATCCAAACTTATACTCAGCAAAAAAATTATGCGATAATAAATGTCCACTAATCCTCCAAAAGTATATTCAAAATTTAAAAGAAACATTTTCTTCATTGCGTTAATTTTCTATATTTAAAATGTGGATAATTTTGTATGCTAGACCCGAGACATACCCCAAGCCCAGAGAGCGACTGCGTTCCACTGAAACAAAGAATGATAAAAACGTCAGGAACAATATGAGACACCACTTAATTGTTAGACGAATTCTCAATGGTAATAATGTTAATTAATATTTCTTATTTGAAAACGTACCTTTTTGACTTCAAATCTTTTCTTTTCGCCTTTACCGCTGCTAGACGAGGGCATTTCAATCTCTTCCTCATCTACATCCATTGCGGCTGCCATTATATGTGGTGGATTATCAATGTATGAATTTGAAAATGATCAGTGAATCTTCTTTTTGGTATATTGAATTGAATTTGATAATAGATTCTCTGACTATGTTCGTCATAAATTAAAACACGCGAAATAACCACCAGTCGCCGACAATCGTTTCTCGCTTTTTTTTGTCCACTGTCACGTTCATATATTTTAAAAATAAGTTTACCGGCTAATAATATAACAAATAAATAGCCAGGTGTCGAAAGTTAAAACTGAGATATTTTAAAATTGATATGAATAAAAAGATACCTTAAAAATATAATAAAGTAGTATCGATTAGCTTTTTTTTTATTAATGAAAGCACCTCTTCAATATGAAAAAAGCCATTAAACTATAAAAATATGAAAAACCGACGTCATAAGTAAGTACTTACAATTCCTTTTTACAGGTCTCTCTATATTATCTATGTGTAATTAATATTTGTTTTGTTGGTGTCAGTTTCTGAAAAAAATTGTGATAATGCAATATGGAGGTAATATACAAAATTTAGTTTTTTTTGCGATTCTGTTTTGAGTATTTTAGTTGGCCCTTTCATCTTATTACATTAATTATTTAAAGTGGCGTCTACGCGTAATGAACTAATTACTTGTGTTTCTTTTTTAGACATTTATCACAAGTCGGTCATTATTAAGAACTACTCTTAACGTGATTTTGCTGACTGTCAGTAATAGTGCAATGTTATTTCACTATGGGCCTTGAAATAGGTGCGATCGAATCCGATGACTGCTCCAAAATGGGCCTCGAAGTAGCTCATCAGAAGTATCGAAATGGCGAATACGAGCTAGCAGAAATGTATTGCATGGAAATGTTTCAGAAGGACCCCACAAACATTTCTGTTTTACTTTTGCTATCGTCCATCCACTTTAAATGTCGACGACTAGAAATGTCGTCTCATTTCTGCATTTTAGCCATAAAACAAAGTCCTCTTTTGCCTGAAGCATTTGTCAACATAGGAAACATTTATATGGAGTATGGACAAGGACAAATGGCTGTGGATAGCTATCGTTACGCCATAGTCCTCAAGCCCGACAGCAAAGATGCTTACATCAATCTCGCTGCCGCTTTGATAGGCGAAGGAAAGATGGAAGAAGCTATCCAAGTGTACGTCAGTCTGCTGCAACATCACCCCAACTTGCACGAAGCGCGCAGTGATCTGGGAAATCTGTTAAAGGCTCTGGATAGATTGGAAGAAGCTAAATCTTGCTACCTTAAGGCGATCGAGATTCAGCCGCGTTTCGCTGTGGCTTGGAGTAACTTGGGCTGCGTGCATTCTGCTCAAGGAAGCATTTGGCTCGCTATCCATCACTTCGAGAAAGCTGTAACGTTGGAACCGAACTTCCTCGATGCGTACATTAACCTGGGAAATGTTTTGAATGGCGCTAAGATTTTCGACAGGGCCGCAGCCGCATACCAGAGAGCTCTTATGCTTTCGCCAAATGATGCCCAATTATATGCCAACTTGGCTGTCGTATACTTCAAACAGGGTCATCTAGATTTATCTATCGAAAATAATCGCAGAGCTATTAAACTTCAGCCCAACTTCCCCGATGCTTTCTGTAATCTGGCAAACACCTTAAAGATCAAAGGGATGGTGGACGAGGCCATTTCGCTGTACGAGCAAGTTCTGCATCTCAACCCGACACATCCGGACACCCTCAACAATTTGGCCGTCATCAAAATGGAACGCGGTCTACTGGAAGAGGCCGCTAATTTACTCACGAGGGTGTTAGAAAAATATCCTGATTTTTGTTCGGGTCACTGTAATCTGGCTGTGGTTTTGCAGCAACAAGGCAAACTCACCGATGCCCTGGCCCACTATAAGGAAGCTATCCGCATCCAGCCGACATATGTGGATGCCTACAATAATATGGGAGGTACGCTGAAAGACCTGCGGGATATCGCCGGAGCCACTCAGTGTTATGTCCACGCCCTGTCCTTGAATCCCGCTTACGTGGACGCCCGCTGTAATCTAGCCGCACTTTACAAGGACATTGGGAACATTGCGGAAGCCATAGAGTCATACAAGACAGCTTTACAATTCAATCCCGACTACGCCACGGCTATCTGCAATCTCGCGCACTGTCAACAAATCGTATGCGATTGGTCCGATTATGATCTAAGAATGTGCCAAGTCGTCACCACAGTTACCAAACAGTTGGAACAAATCATTCTTCCCTCTGTACATCCTCATCATTCCATGCTGTATCCTCTCAAAAGTGAAACGAGGAAGTTAATAGCCTTTCGATACGCATCATTTTACGAGGAGAGAGCTAAAGTTCTACAGAAACCCCCGTTTCAGCATCACAGAGAACTCAAAGGGAGATTGAGAATCGGATATGTCAGCAGCGACTTCGGTAATCATCCGACATCGCATCTGATGCAGTCTATTCCCGGTTTACATGACACTTCTCTTATTGAAATCTTCTGCTACGCTTTGAGTGCGGATGACGGCTCCGCTTTTAGATCGAAGATGGTTTCCGAAGCTGAACATTTTGTGGACCTATCTGCGATCGCTAGTGACGGGCAAGCGGCCGATCTCATCTATAATGACGGAATTCATATTCTCGTTAATCTAAATGGTTATACCAAAGGAGCGAGGAATGAAATCTTCGCATTGCGCCCCGCACCCATACAAATCATGTGGTTAGGTTATCCCGGTACGAGTGGTGCTCACTACATGGACTATATAGTGACGGATGCAGTGACCAGTCCTCTGCAACTGGCCGAGGAGTATTCCGAGAAGTTGGCTTACATGCCGCATACATTCTTTATCGGAGATCACAAGCAAATGTTTCCGCACCTTCGAGAAAGATTAATAGTTAGCGATGAAAATTCTTCTAACGCGTCCTTATCGGATAATAAAAATGTTATTAACGCAACTGATCTAAGTAAGATTGTAGAAAATACCACAACTAAAGAAATCATCAAAGCGTTTGATACTCCGCACCAATTCTCCATCTCTTGTAAAGTAGCCGTACTCCCTATTTCCACGCTGATAGAACCGATGATTGCCTCTGGTGAAATTCAGGCATCCTTAAACGGGGTGCTCATTCAAAATGGTCTCAGTGTGGAACAAAAGGTGGCTTCGGGGGAAGCGGTTCCTCGGAATATTGTCATCACTACTAGGCAGCAATACGGTCTACCCTCAGATGCTGTCGTATTCTGCAACTTCAACCAACTGTACAAATTAGATCCTCGTACGTTCCATATGTGGATTAACATCTTAAGGAACGTCGAGAATTCTGTGCTTTGGTTACTCCGGTTCCCGATAGCCGGAGAAGCAAACTTGCTAGCCGAGGCCGCGGCGCGAGGCGTACCCTCCGACAGGATCATCTTCTCCAATGTAGCCCCCAAAGAAGAGCACGTTCGCAGGGGGCAGTTGGCCGACGTGTGCTTGGACACGGTAATGTGTAACGGCCACACCACTAGTATGGACATCCTGTGGACCGGGACGCCCGTGGTGACTCTTCCCGGAGTGACCATGGCCTCCAGAGTGGCCGCATCTCTTCTCACCACCTTAAAATGTGAGGAGTTAATTGCCAAAACCCCCCGGGAATACGAAGAACTGGCCATTCGGCTGGGCAACGACAAGGAGTATCTGCAAATGATAAGGGCAAAAGTGTGGGCTATGCGTGATGTGAGTCCGCTGTTTGACTGTAAGCGGTATGTAACTGACCTGGAAGATCTGTTTTATTGTATGTGGAAACGCTTTTCCGATGGTCAAGAACCGGACCACCTTCTTTATACCAACTAATTGAGATTGTATGCCAAGTGTAAATGAGGTAGAAGAAATATACATATTGTAACAAATGTGATAAAACAATATTACGTTTATTAAATGTTTAACGAAAGGGGCTACGTTTATATTGTGGCTTTGGTTGAAGTTTATAAGGTTTTGTACTTGGTTATAAGTAAATTGGCATATTTTACTCAAATTATTTTAACTTAAGTTTCGTTCATGCACTTTTTAAAATTATTCACATTGTTGATAATGGATTCAATCGAGTTATTCTAATGGTGACTTAACTTTGTATTTAACGCTTTGTGGTCCGCTCTCGTATTACTACGTGTTTCCCAAGTTGATGACAGAAAGGGGGTGACTAACACAAGTCGCCATTTAGGTCAGACATTATTCTAGTACCTTTGCTGGCTCACCACTTGCGGAAACCGCTCTACGTGATTCATGCGGCAGCAAAGGGCTGCTAAGTTTGAAGGACACTGGGACGCTAAGTGTTAATATTGATATTCTAATGTAAGTTTGTAAAACATATTATGGGTATACTGGCACAAAACGTTATCTCCAAAATACCCACTAAAGTTGAATTTACTTTTAAAACCACATAAATATGATATTTCAAACTACTTAGTGTATGTTTCCAGTTTATAGAACATTGAAAACTTTATAATATGCATCATTAAGTGAAAATTTCATATTTTCGAGTTAACTTTTTTTGCCAGTATACATATAATATTATGTTTATCTCCGACAATTGAATATTATGATGCCAAGTTCTTATCCTTTATATTAGTAAGATATAATTATATATTTTTTTTTCATAAATTCTCACAATCAATGTATTTTAAACAACATTGAAAATATTGATTGCCACGAACTTTGACAAATTTTCGAGACAACTGTGGGGCTTATGCTATCTCGCAAAAAATCTGCTTAAAGTGTTAATGCCGGTTTTTTTAAAATATTTATTACATGGATGATTGAATGATTTTTTTCTCCTTTTATGTAGATGGATAATATTTTACTTCATTTGCTTGCTTAATCCTGCACTCACCATTAATACTGTTAACTGCAGCGAGTGCGGGGCTAACTCCACTTCAACATTCTGCTTCTGTAAGTACGCGTATACAATATTCAAAACATGAAAGTTAATCCGCAACCTGACAATTGTAATTCCAGATAATGAAATATTTTTGTTTTATTTTGTTCTTTGTAAATTTACTTTTACCCTCTTAATGCTTTTCAAAGAGCATTGCTTGTGAAAATAATATACGGCACTGTCCTTTCATACTTTGAAATAAGAGTCACTTTTGAAAAAAATCTACTGGAATTTGCAGTACGAGGTATGTTTATTTTACAGGTACAGTACCAAAAAAAGCTATTGATATAATTTATATTTTTTTCAACGAAATAGGAAAGATTTTTGTAAATAAAATTCTTAGAACCGAGAGTTGTTAAACTAAACCAAGTTTGTTTTGTTACGTATTAATGCCACTCTGATTTTTTTTAAAGTATGATGTCATAAAAGATTCATTCACACAATATGGTCAAGTTGAACTACTGTAAAATAATTTAATTTATATGTATCAAAAGCCAACTTGTCTTGTGAGACTAATTATTGTAAACTCTTGTTACTTTTGGTATATCCATATCCATTTGGCATATTCATACAGCAGTTGATTCTCTGTGTATCTGACAACTTGTGATGTTGAATGCTTAAAATCACTAGTAATTTGTGGATTTCCTAAAAGAATTATTAGAATTTTAGAGAAGTTTGTTAAAAAAGAACTCCCTGCCTAAGGAAATATTAAACAAAAAATAGGTAGCACTGAACGCTTGAGACTTAAAAGTATGTATATTGTAACAGTTAGTACAGTTTTTATTTTTTCTCTAACAAATACATACAAAAAATACAAATATATTTTTTAAGTTGATTCTTTCCCGACTCATTTGTATGAATTAGTATAATATAGTCACGATCGTAGAACAATGCATGTGACATTCCAAATTTTATTATAAATCCGAACCGGCTTTGTTTGGTTTCTATATTTTTAATAGCAATGAAGTAAAATATACATTTTTTAAATACCATTAGATTGTGTTGTATTTTTTTTAATTTTAAAATTTGCAAAACGTAAATTTCATATTTTTTTACACATTCATCATTGTTTTACGATCGATTTTACATGTGTTAATGTGCACATAATATTTTACTGTATGTATATGGAAGAAAGTTATTTACTAGTGTTATAATATTTATAGTTTTGATAAAGGTATGCCATTGATAGTAGATCTAGTTATAAGTAATTTGTATCAATATGTAAAATAAAATTAGTCAGTACTTATGTGATCAGTCAGTATAACATTTAATGTGTTTTTATTGGTACCATTGTGATATGAAAACCTTTTTCAAAAAAAAAACTTGTTTTGACTGAAATTTTGATTATTTAAATTTATTTAAAACTAGATTTTTTGTAAATTGTTCTTAAATTAGTCTATTATTGTGTTATAGCAATAATAATAATATAACACATGCAGTGGGAAACAATTGAATTCCAGAGTTTTTCGCTGACTAAACAAAACACTTTATTTTTTAAATGATTTAAAAAATACATTCAACCTTTCTTACCTCCCAATTAAGCCAAAAATCACATAGTGGATGAATTTATTTGTTAAATAACACCTCAAGCTATATGTTATATGGAAGGCTTTAACTAAAAAAAAACAAAAAATCAAACTCAGCAATATAATTTGTATCCCACTGTATGTAAAATCTTCTTCCTGGCTCCATCCCAACTTATCGTCTTTGTAGACTCTCCTCCTCAGGTTGTAGGTCTTTCTATCATGGACAATGTCACCTAGGCCATGCCTTCAAATCGTGTTGTCTTTCTGTAGCATCCATGAATTTTTGGTCTTCCCCTAGATGTTATTTGAGGAACATCCATGGCGAATGTCTGGTTCACAATATGATCAGGTTCTCTGCACCCAATGTGCCCATATCATCTCAATCGCCTTTCCTCTACCACTGTTGATGTAAAATATAAAATGCCATGTAATAATTTCAACTATTCACAATACATGATTTAATTGTGTGCCTCTTTACTGGTATATTTATCGAAGATAATTATTGGATATTTAATATTGAACTTATTAGGTGTAACATTTTATTTATATTTGAAAAAAAAACAGGAAAATAACAAAATATTTCAGGTACTCTGGACTTATACATTTTAGTTTCATATAAAAATACTTAAAATCGAATTGTTTCATAGAATACCAAAAATATTTTTTATATTAATGTATGTATTTATTACTCCCTTGTATTATATCGCTTGTAGTTTGTTAATCCGACTAAATCATATAAAATGACTTAACTGTTTTACTATTTTGAGAAATAAAAGATTTGTAAATAATAAATATATTTAAACATAATCAAATGTTTTTCTTCTAATAAGAGATTAAAAAAAAAATACAAAAAAATAGATACAAATTATATTTCAAAGGACTTAGATTATAATAATTCCTTGTAGTTTTCAGTCTTGGTGATGATTTTTGAATTGAAATGTAGGATAGATAACAATTTACACGAATTGTATTTTTTATTGGAACTGATGTCTCCTCTTTGTTGCTGTTATCTACAATATTCAGGAATAACCTCTCGCTTAATATTTTAATTAGATTACATTAATTTTGAAAATAATACGAATTAAGTTCGTAATAGTCGGGCAATATTCATCCAATGGCGTCCATTATTGGCAGCTATATTCCCTCCCGATACGATAACATTTTAGCATAGACAACACACATTATTAACGTCATTGCTTTACTGCAATCATGAAATGGGAATGCGGTTAGTATTAAAAAATCCAAATTCAACCCTAATTGACCTGATATGGATATGACGCACGTGATATACCTAATTTTAAGGATACTTACACGAAATTGTATTACAAAATTTTATCTGCATAGTAATTTCGCGATTATTTGAACTCGTACTAGTATTATTGAAATGGTGGCTTTTAACCCTTTGGTAACCAGGACTTTTTATAAAATCACAACTTAGCACAACGCTGAAGGAATCCCTAACATACTGTCCACAATGTACCTGATACTTTTATAAATTATGACGTCGGATCCGGTATTTCTCGCTAGAGTACCGCAAGCCGATATATCTGATTTTGGTTATAAGGGATAACAACTCGCTTTCAAATTAGTGGATTTGCTCCTTTATGCATAACGTCAGGCAAAGTCAACAGCTGGTAAATTATAAAATTTGTAGCCCGTGAAATTTCCTTTTAAAAATAATTTTAAATATTTTTATTAAAAAAAAACTGTCTCCATAGTGTTATAGCACGCTTGGCTACTGGAGGTCCCAGGTTCGATTCCCAGGGTGGGGTCAAATAAATATAAGTGATTTTTCACTATAATATTTATTCAATATTACCCTCGACGGGTACCTGAAGCGGAGGGCTAATCGCCTTTCCTTCATGTGTTAACAACGATCAAGATAATATCAAATAAACGAATACTGCGTTTATGTCATGCAGTGCCCTATGTACCATCGGGTGCGGTTGAGGGATTAAAGAATATTTTTAAAACAGAAAATTAATTATTATCAGGTGAGTGAGGGTAGTGTGGTTTCTATGCTTTTTCTTTTCAATTTAAGCAGACTGAGCCACAGCAACGCGTGGCCGGTACAGCTAGTATTACATAAAATATATGTTTTGTGTCTACGTAATATGTAATTAAAAATATTTAGTTAAATTAATATTCAGGTATTGCAAAATACACTAAATTTATTTCGAGATATGTGCACAATATTTTCAACAAAACATGCATTTCACAATCAATATTTTATGCTGATAAATACTTTTGATAAATCAATCGACAATATTGATGATATTGAACATTATGTAAAAAATAATATTTTGCGATTTCAACAATTTTTTTACACTTACAAAATATCCATGGTATTTATAAGCACATTATAATTATATAGGTTGCCGTTGTGGATTTTAAATGACAATTTTATCCCCCCAGTAGACAAATAAAGCTCGAAAGAATTGCCTCTGAAAATGTCGCTAGGATTTTATTAGCTTTCTCGTAATGATATTCAAATAATATGGCGATAAAATAAATATTTGAAATAAAAAAAAGCTATAGAAAAAAAGCAAACTTTATTTATTAATGATCGCTTTAACTTTACCTTCCCGATGAAAGTTAATTAAGCCTAAACTCGAAGCTTTAATATATCAAAAGCTTCCGATATTTGTTGATCCACAGCGATACATCCTTCAATAATAATAATCTCTATGTGAAACGGATGCACTCAAACCAGCTCGCTCTTTTGATGGGCAACTGGGCGGCCAGTCTTTGTTCCATTCGGTGCCTTCTTTGTGGACACATTATTAACATACGAGAGGAGAAGGCTTTGATGGAATTGTCACCCTCAACTGGGCTGGGGTTGGCGAGGGATGGGGAGCGGTAGGGGGGAGGGTGAAGGCTACCGGGGAAGGATTATACCGTAAAAGTGTCCGGTTGGATAGTTTCAAAAATATTGCCTGCATTATTATGGTATAATTCGTAATGATATTTCCTTTGACAGAATAAAATTTTGGATGGATCAAATAAACATTTTTATAACCCTTTGGTTAACAGGACTTTTAAGGTTACTATCCCAGAAATACCACGATTTAAAGGTAAATAATTCAAGAGTAAAAGGTGTTCGATAATAATCTATAAACACTCTGCCAATGTTTTATCTTCGGGGCGACAAAAATATCAATTGGATTTTATTTAACTAAATACATTTGTGTGTTATAAATGTATGCAACGTTATAAAAAATCACTAACTAAATGATTAACAAGTAAATGCTGCTCCCTTAATGTCCACCTCCTTTTTACGCCGTACTCATAACACTGGAGATCAAACGACTCGCTGACATCCGGCGTTGAAAGAAATAGCGTAGGGTGAGTATTATTAACAAATAATATATTTTTTAGTTATGCAATAAATGTATTATATTTGTATAAATGTATTGTGTGTATATTGTTTTTTAACCTTGAGACGTAAAAAAAATCTATTTGAAGAATATCACAGCTTTACAAAACCTACTTTTCGCGGAAACAAAATCGGTTTAATGTACTTTTTGTTGTTGTTTCTCTTTAAGTATTTTTGTAAATTAAATTTTTATAATATTACAACTGATTGCAAGATGTAAATTATCAATAATTCTAAATTTCTATGTATAAGTTATTGAAAAACAAAACAATAGAATCGACAATTTTTCCACAATCCTGAAGGAATCCCCAACATACTGTCTAAAATGTATCTGATACTTTTATAAATCATGAGTCAGATCCGACGGATCCGATATTTCTTGTTAGAGTAACAAAAACCGATATATCAGATTTTGGTAACCAAAGGGTTAACCTATGTATGAGAATCGGGAATGGGATATTTATATTAATATGATATTTATATATCACCCCCCCCTATGTATATAACTATTTAATAAATATTTTACAGATTTTTAAAAATATTTGTATTATTGGATTTTAAAACCATGCTATTACTAACCACGAGCTTTCTCTTAAATTTTGTTAAAGCTTACTTCCAGTCACGATCTCATTTGAGCTGCTGTCGGTGCTTACACATTTCATCGAACACTTCATAACGGGGGTTGAAACGGGGAAAATAATAACATTACACGAAATTATCCAAAAAATGTTTTATAAATTTATTACACTCCGCGTGAAAGTCTACAATACGCAATATTTGGTGCTACAATGACGTAATTACACTAAAAAAAAAACAAGTTAAATATGTAAAAATGTGCGGAAAAACTATTTACATCGGAGAAACATCGACATAATTGATTTTGTGGTGAAATGCTGAGAGATGGCGCGAGTGACATTGTAGAATTGAGTAAAATGGCGCCATTTATGTTGCTACAACGTCTGAATTGCATCCCCTGTAATATTTCTAAAAGTGTAATTACGCCATTATTGGACCAAATGAGCGATATTTGTAAGTGTTTGTATTTACTTATGTTTAAATAATAATTTCTCTATTTGTACTCCGGCTTTATCTTGTAGCCACTCTTCCATATCTCGAACAGACAGATGGTCGAGTGGAACCGGTAGAAGATGGCCATCGGCATGGCCACGTGGGTGATGATGGTCCACGCCCAGACCCCGAAGAACTTGAGGTGCGTGGGCCGGAACTCGGCTCTGTTCTTCTCGAGGGTGTTGACGGTCCACATGGCCATGTTGGCTACTATCAGGAACGTGACGACCTGTCTCCCCGGCTTCCTGCGCGCCTGGTCCTCGGTCCTGCAGCGGCGCCACCAGGCGTCCAGGACGAAGATTGTCTGCACTAATGTCTGAAATTTAACAAGCATTCAATAATATCTACTGGGAAAGAGATAAAAAAGAACTACTAATATCGTCCGAGATTGCAATAAAAAAGAAATACTAGTTTATTCTGGGATTGTAATAAAAAATAAATATTAGTATATTCTGGGATTGTAATAAAAAATGAATAGTAATATACTGGGATTGTAATAAAGAAGAAATACTAATATATTCTAGGACTGAAATAAAAAAGAAATACAAGTACATTCTGGGATTGTAATAAAAAAGACATACTATCAAATGATACATACATACATATATACCCTCGTATTGATTAGCGAGTTCGGTTAATACCCTGGAAATTCCGGGTTACAATTCCAGGGGGATCAAAATAAATATGAGTAATTTTTCATATGTTTTTGTTTTATATTACCCTGGACTGGTAAATAAAGAGCGATTTGCTCTAATGTAATTAATGGTGCAGAAAACACAGTGCCCCATGCGCCACTGGGTGCAAATAAGGGTTAGAATAAGAAAAATGCATAATATACATATCGTAGGTAGAGTTGCCATATTTTCCCAAAATCCGGTTAATACATTTTTAATAAAATATATATTTTTTTTAAAATTCGTGTCCTATTTTTATTTTTATTTTCAAGAATATTTTTTTTTCAAATAATTGAAATATTTCAGTACTTTCATGTTCATCTGTTATCAGAATAATAAAGAGCTTTGAAAACTAGATTTTTGGTATCCCACAGTCAATAAAGGTGACACGACTGTCCCGACACGACGATCCGGGCGAATGGCAACCCTATCGTAGGTACAAGTAAATATTTATTGTGTACTTTGCGGTCTTACGAGATAAATTTCCAATTGTCACGGGGACAAACATGAATACAATGATGCTTCGTATAACGAACGCTGCGCACAACGAAATATCTGTTCGTCCATTACGCGACTCACACAACGAACCTCGCTTTATATAAAGCACTGTATCGTATGTCATCACACCGTTCAAATCACTGCAATCAAGGACATTCTGGTCAAATGGAGAAAGGTTCAGGAGTTTACCAACACTCACTGTCAAAGTTTAGCTGAGTCCAACAGGATCAACGATCTCTACAATGACACCCTTGCCTGCTATTTCCGGCAGCTTTTGAAGAAGACGGAGAAATAGATAACCTTGGAAAAGTTTCTCAACAAGCAAATGGTGGAACAAAAGGATTTGACCCTGCAAGCCTCGGTAGACTCTTCTAAATCTGAGTCTGACGAAAAAATCTGGAGTATTTTTTTTTATGTCATAACCATATTTTATACTATAGAACGATTTTTTTAAACATGTGTTGTTATGTGAAAACGCGTTTCACATAATGGACTTGCTCCTGGAAAGTATTAAGTACGTTATGCGAGGCATCACTGTATTTCATTCTCGAAAGGATATTTATTTTGTTGATGCAAGTGTTGCTGCAGAGATACCTATAAAAATGAAAAGCAAGAATGCACAAAACATCGGGATGTTTTATAAGGCATAAATCCCTCAAACCCCAGACGTTAAACTAGAAACGTTTTCAAACATGTTTTCCGAAGTAAATGGAAAGTGGAATCCCATACTTGAATGGAAAGGTGGAATTTTGTCTCAATCCTGTGGATTGGTCTGCAACGAAAAATGACACCTCCTTCACTACCCCGATCTATTTTGATAAACCCTCTTCACCTCACATGCCTATGTTCTCGTATAAACCGCAAAGATATTCGTGACGTGGGCGTCCTCTGGCGTTTGTTTCCTAGATCGTTCCATCTATTATCAGATGCAGGAAACCTTCCTATCTCAACACGTGACTGATCCATTTAGCGCGTCTCTTCAAGATAGTCGAGAGTAGGTGCCTCCTTTCTTCGATTAGTCGTAAGTACCTACTCGTTCGAGATGTGGTTTCTCCAGGATATCCCTAGCATTCTTCTATAGGTCCACATCTCGAACGCATTCAGCCTATTCTTATCTCTTTCAGATGAGTACCGACAAGCGTAAAGTAAAGTGGTTAAAGTATTATAAATGTTTTACTGACTTGAATCAATGATAGTAATTCTGCCACCAGTCCAGTGGCTCCTGAACCGTCTGGGTCTGTCAGGGTAAAGTAGCAGCCGATGATACTGAACATGCTGTATATGAAGACTCCTGTCTGGGCCATGACGAGGAGAGTAGTATCCAAGCCGAGACCTGCAGGATTACCGAGTCTGGTAGCATTATTTTTTCTCTTGAGATTTTTAAAGTATGCTGAATTGGATATTATCTTACATAAGGAATATTGTACAATACAATGCTCCGGAAAATATTTATTCTACTTTTCCTACCTTGTCAACTCAAACGTGATGAAGTCATTAAGAGGGCATCGAAAGGCTTGAAATGAGACACAGGTAGGTAGGTACTTCCAAATATTGGACAGAAAACACCCAGACTTATTCCCATATTCTTCTTTATTTATGTTAAGATGTCAAAATGTAAGACTAACTTCTTAATGGAGAAACCCAGATTTTTGAACAAGGATTTGGACACTCAAAATGTTGTGAAAAATATACCTGTTTTCTTTCTGTGATATTTGAGATCTCTCATTTGCAGCATTGCTACGACAACTCCAAACAAAGTGACAACGTACAAAACAAGCTCGCATATATTCACTTCAAATAAAGCCATCTGAAAGAGAAATGACAAATTGAGATTCGTGACAGTAACTTTGAATTGGTAGTAGATATAATTGGTCAGTAGCTGACAGAAATGGTCTCCTTACAGAGTTGAGAGATGGATCGCTGTTGAGGACGAAGAACATGATGAGTGAGATGATGGTCATCACGACAATAATGATTCCGGCAAAGAGTCCTCGGTGAGCTCGCGCGCAATCAACCGAGAAGTGATTTGAAGACCTGCGAGCTCGTGCTCCAGAAAAAACTGAAGAAAACATAATAATTACAAAACGATATAATCAATTTGCTAGGCATTTATACTTTAAACATAATATCTTGAAACTAGTTACATTGTTCATCTCCAAAAAAGAGTCTAAGCTCGTCTGCACGCAGAGGGACTAACACTCATTGTTTATTGTTTAAACTTATTTTTTAAATTCTTATTTTATTTGTTTAATATAGTTAGAAGAGTTTTTTTTTCAATTCAATTCAATTCATTTTCTAGACAATTCTACTTTACAATCTTAAAATTAATTACGCCGTTCTCTCCATTAATGGACTAAGCTCTTGTGCTTGGAGAAGGACTAACAATTATATTTTATTGTTTATGTTTATGGGTGATATAATTTATTTTTCTTGTTATTGCGGTTTTTGTGTTTTTCTTCGATTAATATGTATTTAATTCATTTAATTAATTTTTTACATCTGTAGGAAGGTTATTGAAGTATTAGGTTCCCAAAGATTTAAATTTATGAATAGTTTTTTTTTATGATTTTTTTGTGTTTTTTTTGTTCAAGACCCACAATAGAACAACTCTTTCATCTATGAATATGCCCTCTGTACTTACGAAACGTAAAGTGCTGGGCAAGTTTCTCATGAGTCATCGAGCCATCTCTCGATTTGTTGTGAAGATTATATTTTAATGACCCAGAAGGTACACTGTTTGGTTTCTTTGTCTTTTCTTCTTCTATTTTTTTACTCTATAAAAATACGACACGTTAATTTCCAATCGTTGATTTAGGTAAGTGAAATCAGTTTAGAGTAAGAACACCACTGTTGGACAGTCATTCAGTCGTTTAGTTATTCATTCAATGCTACAGCATAAAAAAATATAGTTTGTTCAAGTTTCAACACTTCTTGTTTTTATTTTAAGGGTTATTTTGCTATTGTGTGTCGAAATTAATATTTGCGACCTTTCAGCCACCATTGCGGAGACTGTTATTAGAGCGAAGTGTTAATAAAATTTTGAGATGTAAAAATTAGTCACATATTTTTAACACATTCCTCTGTTGATCTCCTGCAATGTTGGCTGAAATATCGGATATAAGAGTCATATTTTCAATTTAAAATGCTTTATTATATATTCACATGTTTCATTTACTTTACTGCCTATTTTCAACACAGCCCCCTGGGGTTAAGTAAATGAATAATTGCATAATTGACCGTTTTAATCTGTCCATCAATGGTTGTTTTACTTTAATTATAAGTGATAGATACTTCTCTCCATACAATATTTTTCCACATTTCGAACAAAATGACGGCACAAATGAGGGAGTACTCTATGGTGCAAGGGAAGAGAAACGGGGATGCATTCTGCACTAACGACCCCATAATGTTAGTTCTCTTGCATTTTAATATATCATGCAGGTTTATGCTTCTTCTTACAATATGATGTGTCACATTGACGACCGTGTCGTTAATCATCAGATTTTCAGCTTAAACAAATAAAAAAGAATGTGCTCAAATTCTCGTTTACAAATTCAGACATCTGAAAAAATGAGTAAATAAAAGTCTCGGTCATTACATGGGTTGGGACCTGACAATGACTGATTTAAGTGATCACTCATGGCCACAATGGTGAATGTTACACAGTGCATAAAGTGATCATTTAAACCATCCGATTACAGTGGGCTTTGTAATATCCAGACCTTTATATTTTCAAATTACCCATCTATGTATTTTGAAATATCACTTGAACTTTATTACGAAAAAAACTTATCAGTGGGGTGGGGTTAAGTCGGAATTTGTAAAAAAATATTTAAAATATAAAATTGTGAATTATATTTTGAAGCATTTTCTACTATGAAATATATGTAATTCGGAAAATAATCTCACATGCACTAATGATTTTAACCGTAAATATCACCTGTGAATTTGTTTTGAGAATTGTTTTATTATTTGAAACACATTTACAAAACTTCAAAATTCGAGTAATTTAGTTGTCAACCGAGGGCAGAACGGTGAATGACAATGTATAAAATGAACATTCAAACCATCTAATAACAGGTCGTGAGTTCCATATACAACCAGATCTCTATATTCTCATCTAAATGAAGAGGTGTTCATATGTGTCAAGATATTAATTAAATCTTGAGAAATAGGATAATTGGCTGAATACGAATAATCTTGTCATCAATTTGTTTTATATTTTTATAAGACTTACCTAAAGGTGAAGTTCCGGTAAGTAGTCCATGTTGTAGATGGACTATCTCGTGTTTGGTTTCTTCCACCAAAACGTAAAGCCATTCGCACACATTCGTGGCTATCATGTGCATCATACCGAACCTAGCAGCCACCTTGTAACGATTCATCTCTATTTCCTAATGAAAATGTCATTATTAGATATCTCAACACATTTGTGAATACAAAAATACAATTTCCATATGTCTAGAACGGATACATAGACTCGTGAATTCTTCATAGCAATTGGAATTATTGCCCCTCTCAGAGTAATATCTCTAGAGACTTTATAATAACTCGACGGTGAACAGCATTGTACATACATGACAATTTTTATTTCCTTAGTTTGATGCCAAAATGAAATATTCACGACTTCGACATGCTCGTATAGTCAACGTTTTGAATGCATAGGTACTATACATGATTTTGTATTTCATGTTTTAAAAAAATGGCTTAGACACAAAAGTTCTCGACAAATAGTAGTTCCGTTTGAGGTATGAAAGCCATTTTTAAGAGACTCGATACATACAACTTCCAAAAATAAAGCTAATACGAATGTTCAGTAATGGACAACACGGCGATCGTTACACGAGTGAATAAATTGATCACTTAAGCTATTCGATGACCGGTCGTTAGCTGTGTCAATGCCCAAATATTTATATTTTTTTTTGTCATTTAAAATATAAAATAGATTTTCATTACCATTATTTCAAATTGCCTCTCATTTTAGAAAATAAAGACGTCATATTATAAATATCCTCGTGCAAAAAATTAAAGTCAATTGCCTTATGTTTTTTTCATTGTAAACATATTTGTAGATTGAAATTGCCATAATAGGTCATCGCTTGGATTCCCTGCGTCACGGACACAGTTTATGTACAATACATTTTTGAAACATATATTTTTTTGTTGTTTCTATCTACATCTATTCTCCATTTATTTACCTTTTTAGACAATATATCGTTATTAAATTAATGTATATAATATACAAATATTAAATCAATCATTGTTTGAAATTGAAAAAATATAAAATATTTGCTGTAAAAAGTAGTTTCTTTGAAGTTATATTATTAGTAATGTGTTTTATTAGGAAAATAACTTACTTTGCTGTTTAAGAAAATAAATTGCATCTGAACTATAGCCAGGACCATTCTAGCAGCAGGAGTGAGGGCGACCAGGAGTTTGTGGCAGTGAGAATCCTTTTTCAATTCAAAGTACTGCCCGAATTCCAGACCGGAGTACACCATCGATCCAATACCGAAAGCTAAAACTCACGTTACACTTATCAGTTTCAAAGAAAATCATTTGTTGTTGTTTAAATAGGATTTAATTCTTTCATTAATTGATTCGGAAGTCACTTTGTGGCAAAATCCATCCATTTTTAATTTTAGTTTTATATTGGAAATATATCATTATATATTACATTGGATATTTTTACCTAAAATGATTCACTATAAAATTAAATGCTTAAATTTTATATGAAACCAAATATGTAATTACAGAAATTTTCGTTCATGTTTTTCAGAAATGAAATCAACCTTCATGCAAAAAGGTACAAATTGTAAAAAAAACAGCGATAGGCTAAGTAAATGAGATCATACTTGCATATAATATTAATGTTGTCATTATTAAAGCATACCTATAGCACCGAGTCGCAGATAGAAACTCCCATATCTAACTATGGGTCTAACTTCCTTCTTGGAGTTGAATTGGCCGGGCTTATCTTTAGTATCTGAAACATAACCAGTACTTAAATGCAAACAGACAGGACGGTTTCAGTTTGCGATCCGATGCAATATTCTGAGCAAAACTTACTTGTAGTATTTAATAATGAAAATAATGCCTTTTCACGTATCAATGTGGCGTACATGAATATGACAAACAGCACACTCATAGAGTACAGGTACAGATAAAAGGCCTGAAATTATTCAAACAAATCGAGTCAATAAAGAATAACTTTTACCTTTGTAAATATATTTTTTTTATTTTTAGAAATATTAGTAAATAACCACTACCGATATTTGTATATCTATCGGGTTTGAGACGTACCCGTCTCTTTGTCAGGACAATCATTACAATTACTTTTGACTATATTTAACTTATTTAGTATTTTTATCTACTTACACCACATTTACTTTACTATTTTTATTTGCATTGTAAAAACTTAAGCCTATTTTGCATTGTAAATCGATTCCCAGGGGGGTCAAATAAATATAAGTGATTTTTTCACTGTAATATTTATTCAATATTACCCTGGACTGGTACCTGAAGCGGAGGGCTGATCACCTTTCCTTCATGTGTAAACGATCAAGATAACTCTGCGTTTATATGAAGCAGTGCCCTATGCACCATTGGGGTGCGGATAAGGGTTTTATTATTATTATTATTAAAACTTTGTTTTTTAGACACTCGTACTATTTAAACATTGTTTTTTTCATACTTGTACTACTTTTACTTTGTTTTACGCTACGTTTACCTTATATTTTTCACTAAACTAATTTACTACTGCTTCGTTATCTTTAGTTATTTACCAATATTTTACAATACAATACAACGTTACAACTGTTAACTATTTTTATACATTTATCCTGTAAGCTCTTATATTGTAAGTATACCGTAACCAAAATAAAACCCTATTTTTATGAATCAAAATAGAGAAAAAACTACATTCTTGATAAATAAATAATTATCTTTATTTTTGGTCTCACTTTGTTGAATTTATTATTTCCGTAATGTCTAAGGTTTTTTTTAATAAATAAAAAATGATTTCATCTCTTCCATGAACTGAATGTATGAAATTTCATGATTTAATTTTATAAAACTGTGAATAGGTGCTCTCGCTTTAGAAAAATGATGAGATTTGTATGGATTCTCAGACATGGTATTATAATAAAACGCGCTGAACTTACCTGATAGAAACTTGTGGGGATTTTCAAAGATATAATTTCTGTGACAGGAAATGCAATTCCTAGAACAACTATCAATTTAGCGTACAGAGCTGATAGTGCAATCGTTAATGCATCACTAGAACGAAAAAAAAACTTTAATTCATTAACCAAGTCTTTGAGGTAATATCCGAATATTTTAATTTAATTTTAATTTGTTAAATACCACGATTTATAAAATCTATTATAAAATCTATTATTTCGATGTATTTAACACCATTATCAAATACCGATAATGATGTTGAATGCATCGAAACACGTGTCACAATAAATTTTTCAGGTACTGTCGAGGCACTGTTTAGAGCTGCCCAAGACAAGAATAGTTACACTCAGGTCGACGTCAGGAGAACCTGACATGACACTAATTTTTAATTTTTAATTTAATTTTTATCAACATAAATTGTATACATTTATTTAAATCACAATTTTAAACATATTTAAGACAATTTGTTTGCAGAGACCCCACCAACAACCCACCTTGTGTGTCTTGTCGGCGGAGTTCTTTTTGAATACATTTTTATTGTTTTTAACGATTTTAACCTAATATATATACACACAAAAAAGAGAGAAAAATTAAGAATATAAACATTTTACAATTTTCATAAAATTTACTCTTGATCATTCACCCATTCCTTAATTTTGCCTTTGTTCCATATTTTATTTTGACCTCTAACATCATAATAGAAGAATAATTTTTGACATTTTTCCTTTTTGTCTCTTTATGTACTAACTTTCCAAGTTTTCTGTTTCCTTGTAGTCTCTTCAGTTCTCTCTCACTCAACTCTTCTTTTCCTTCGCCCCTTTCCCCATTTTCATCGGCTTTTCCGAGGAGTTCCATGACCAGCCGTTTTTGATTCATGACAGTATGTGCAGCAGTCAGAGCTAGAGTTTGAGATGGACGTCTTAGAGCTGCTATGATCGCCGAAGGTCTCCTGAAATGCAATCAAATTAATATCTTAAAAAATTAAAAACGGTAGCGATATTAAATACATAATTGTCTGACAACAATCAGATATTTTAGTATTTTTTTAGTTATCTAGGTGTAACTTCTCGCCGAGATTTTTGTTGATCGGTTACAAGGCGTGTCTCTTCGTCAGGACAATCCTTGAGTCAGCATACAAACAGCACTATATACCACTACTACAACACTATTTATATAAAATCGGAGCCAGGACCTAGCTAGACATGTCCCTTCGTATAATGACATATTCAGTATTTGTGATATTTTAAATATTTATATAAGTATTTACTAATATTTAAATGTTACTAATTTTCGGTGAGCAATTTTAAACTTTAATTACTATACTACATTTTGTTAATATGTTTTGGTTAAAGGCTGTTTTCTAAGAATTCTATTGAAGCAAAATGTTCACTGCCAAATACTTTTTAGTTTGGAAAGGACTAGGATCTGCTATTTATATTGTTTCCACCTTGAGTTGGCATGCCTGTGTCCTTCCATCTCGAGAGAGTCTCCTGTCATCCTTCTGGAGGGAGGACACGACGACTGACGTGGTTCTTCTTTTATTTCACTAAAATCAGTTTGGTCAGATAAACATACAAAAAAAAATACTTTTAAAAAACATGCTGTAGCAGCATGTAGAAATATTGTTTAAACTTACACAAAATCAATTTAATAATTCATTAAGTATTCATTATGTCAATCTTAATTAAGACCAAGAAATCATTATTAATACAAAAACGGTTATTTTTCGTAAGCCTATGTCCACTGCTAAATTATTTATTTATTTGTTTGAAAGGACCTCCTCTTCGTTCATTTATTTATTGTATTTTTAGAAAAGTAACCTTAATAATTTTTAAAAATATTGGAAACTAACATTTTAAAGAGATACCGATATTTGATGAGATTTCTCTTTAATTTTCTTGAATGTTGCTGTCATTAACTTTATTTCGATAAAGCGATTCGTCAAGACTGATAAATCATTTCATTTGTTTTTTTAGAGGGAATCTTAAATCGGTCTAGTCATTAATTACTTGAGAATGAAGAGTATCAAACATGTGTGTGTATCTATTTATTTTAGAATTCCAAACGAATCTAGATTTTTGTATGGAATATTTACAGTCCGTGACTCCCGAATAAGGCATACGAACAAGGTGTACCATTTACTTTTATTGTTCTAACGAATCTGCAAACATTGTAATGAGATTATTCACGACCTATTGATAGTGCCATGGTATAATATCGTGATGGAAGTGTACATCACTTTAAATCACGGAAATTGAAATGAAATTCGTGTGTACGTATTTACACAATTAAAACAAGTATTTGAATTAAGTCAATATTGGACCTTCATGCATAGTTTATTTATTTTATTTATTCATTTGGTTTATTTCATTATCCGTATATGTTAATGCATGGTCAAATCTTTGTACAGATACTGCATTAAACCATGAAGAGATATATTTTACAAAAGTCTACAAATTTTGATATGTTTAAAAATATTGTAAATTGAATCATTTGCGAATCAAACCAAGGACCTAATAAATGAATTAATAATTCTTTAATGAATTAACATACATCTAAGAGTAAAGTGAAGATAATAGTGCCAATTAAAAAAAAGTATGAAAATTATTCCCAACATTTTAAGTATGTTCAAATACTTTTTCACAAATCTGGGTTTCACATTTTTTTTACATTTTTGGCATCTCAACAATAATGAAGAAGAATATAGAATACCGGATACTTGGAGGCCTTATGACCTGTCTTAGGTCGGTTAAGTGATCACTGTCAGATCAGGTGTTAAATAATAATTTTAAGAAATTAATTTCGTTTCGTTTACTTAGTTATATATACATTATTTTATTGATATTTACAAAGTAATTTCATGAATTTTAAGAAGAATTTTATCTACATTAGGGAAAACATTTGGTGATTTTTTCTTAAAAAACCAGATGATTGGTAGATGGTTTGTTTTTACAATAAAGTGTAGATGGGTTGTTGAAGTTTTTAAAGTAGTTAAAATGTTTTTATTTATTGGTTTGGCAGTCACTTTATGGTAAAACCTATCCATTTTCAATTTAAGTTTTACTTAGTACTACAACTACCATCACGCCGGGGTAGGCAGAAATAATGGAACGCTACACTCTTCTGTCCTGACATACGCTCCTCGCCTCCTTCACATCCATACATCTAGTCATACATGCCCTCCGATTACGCAGACTTTTGACGTCACCAGATTTTAGGTTCTGATCGATCTGATCGTGCCAAGTCTTTTCGGTTGTCCTATATATTCGCCACATATATTTTCTTAGTCATTATCTCGTTATCCATTAGCTCCACATGTCCATACCACCGTAAAGAACTCAATATTTTCAATTACTCTCCTTGTTCAGCCTTCCATTCCTTCTCTTCGTTTTTTCTTCGTTTTTAATTCTGTCATACAATGATTTTCCACACATTCGTCTGAGGGAGCGGATTTCAAAAGCGTTTACTCTGCTTCCTTTGCCAGTTCCATGTTTTGAAAATAATGCGGAATGCATCGAAACACGTGTCACAGTAGATATTAAGAAATAGTGGTATTTACTAAGTAAAACATTAATTAAAAATAGTTAAAATGTCTTATTGAAACTATTGAATGCATTTTGTCAATATCAGTGTTGAAAATTTAAAAAATGGGCTAAGCTGGCAGTGGAAGTCGTAAATTGACGTGTCTTATTGTCGGGGTTCTGACTTCGTTTAGTATTTTATTTATTTTAATTTTATTATTTCTACCCGCACAAACGTGCTGTCAAGGAGCGAACGGGTTGGAGGAGACACGTTTATTTCAGACATAAACAATGTGTAATAAGTTTCTCCAGTCATCTCTAAAGTCCCTTTAATTTCAAGTTGCAACAAGTAACTTTATTCGTCTGCTTTCAGAAGGAGATTTCGTATCATTTAATTAAAGTTTTCCAGCCACATTATTAATACTTGCAAAAGCACATACTCTCCTGCAGGTGAGACGGAACCAGAGATCCTAGCCTGAGACAATGTGCTACAAATGCGAGCATTCATTTTCGTAATTATTTTGCCATTTTAAAATATTTCTTGTTATATTATTAATATTAATTTATTCTTTGCCATCTTTTTTACAAACAGTAACATTGGAAAGTTTTTCTTATTGATATCTCAAAATATATGAAGACAAATCGCTCACTCCTTTCAACAACGTCATATATAAAAAAAACCATGATTTTTCAGAAGATCGTTTTTAAAGTTTAAAAAATAATACAATGTATTAAAAATAAATGTCAAGCCACTTATTGAGCTTTTTACTGTGCAATAAATCTTTTTAGGTAAAACCTGAAGGTTTTTTCTCCAGTTGAAAAATATTTAGTAAATTTAAAAAATAAATTAAACAATACCTTTTCTTCAAAATGCAAAAACAAACACTTTCTGCCCTGTAGCGGGTAAATGTAATATTAAGTTGAAAATATGCCGCTTTTGTTGGGATAAAGTTCATTTTCTGGGCATTCCGAAAAAATACACAACTGAAAATTGACGAATTTTTATATATGACGTCGTTGAAAGGAGTGAGCGAAATGCGGAATATATTGTATAACAAAAGCATTGTTTTTTTTGTATGGTAATATAACACCCTCTTTTCTAAATACGACTTAAAAACTCTGCGATAGTCAAGTCGTGAAGTAGAGTTTTTAAGCGGTTTTACGCAAGGTGAACGATGAATGATAAGGAGAGTGTTAAGAATACTGAAGTCCAGGTATATACAGGGCTTACGATTTGTCACAGGCAAGTGATCACTTTAAACACGTGTAATATTAACTATTCTACCCATAATTGACAACCACACTACTCAAATGTTTATATGTAATAGTATAAAGAATGTAAATAAATATTTAAATATAATATGTATATAAAAGTATTTATTTATATTCTTGTGTAATATTAACAAAATATAATGTACTGAAATAAAAAACTTAACAAGAACATTTATTTACCAAACAATTAATTATTAAATTATTATTATCTTGTTTTAATAATAAATAAAATAAATGTGAAAAGAAATAAGTATGTGAAATTTTTTCTTACCCGATTGATTCTTCTTCCACTGTATCCATGTTAATTCATTATAAAACAAGACTCAATTAATTTAAAAAATCGATTAATGTAATTCAGATAATATGTACTCGTATTTTTATACTCTAAACACAGTTTAAAAATATTTTAAATATATATACATATATATGTATAGCGTAATCAATTTATAAATACGGAATTATCTTTGAAATAGTACATGTATTGTTATTTTAATTGAAATATCACAATTTCATGTTTTTGAAAGATGTTTTTTAATAACTTCAGTACTTTTATTACTTCAGTTTTGTACTTAAAATTATTCGAAAATAATATTTCATATTTTTTTGTTAAAAACAGCTTGTTGTTTGTTTGAGTTATCAAGTAGGAATTTACTTGAACGGGTTACAAAAAAAAACACTAAGATATTAGCCACGAAAATTTTACGGAATTCATTTACTTACTTAATAAAAAAAAACAATTTTAGAAATATTTCAAACTCGACCATTATTTACATGCAAATCGTGTATAAGCAACTACATCAGATAGATACGGTGTCACTCAAACGTCATTAATCAAGGAAAGGTGATTTTCATATGTAGTAGTTTCGTCAATTTTCTAAATTTTTAGTGTAAGCATTGCATGCGCTTGACATTTTCAGAGGGTAAACAAAAATCCTGATAAAATGCATTTTGCAATTTAACTGAATCTTGTAGTCAGTTGTCGAAGTTGTAGAGTTTTTTGGGAATTCTGCTTATTGTGGTCAGGAAATTCGCAACGAAACTGGATGCGTTTCTACTGACTTTGAGTACACGCCGCACAGAGTACAGCGATGGTAATTTACCATGAATATTATGGTTCTACATGGATGTGAGTTGGGTACAAGGGGTGAGTTTAATTATTATTGATGTACTTTTTGTTAAAAAATCAAACGTTTAAGAGGAACACTGAATACCTCAAATGCATATTTTTACTTGATTTTTGTTTAGTGATATCGTAATATTCATTTTTATACTATGACATATTATAATAAACGTCTCCGTGGTGTAAAGTAAATATATTAAACGCCTCCGTGTAAGCACGGTAGCTTAACACACTAATAATTAGCATGCTAAGCTACCGTGTCCAGGTTTGATTCCCAAAGGGGGGGGGGTTAAACAATAAATTTTAATGATTTTAACTCTAATGTATATTTTATATCACCCTGGACCGTGAAGCGTAGGAGGATAAAACTGCGTCGTATCTTGATCGTTACTTACATGACGACAAGGTGATGGTGCATAGGGCACTACGATGCAGTTCCCTTTGCACCATTAGGTGCGGATAAGGGTAAGAAGAAGAATAATATTTATTCGTTTATTAATAAATATTGTATAATTGTAAGTCACCGCTAACGACTGACCTCGTGAATTGGCGATGAATAAATTGATATGATAAAAATAATGCAAAGCAGTCACCCTTTCTCCCGATGCGACCCCCGAGCAGCTTACCCCTTCGCGACACTACTACCCGCTACCCGCCACCCGCTACCTGCCACCCAACTGTGTGTTCCCGACAAAGTTTTTGAATTAGACGCTAAAAACTTTTCTCATCCCAAGATTACCATCAAGTGTTTACTATAAAATTATAAATACATTTTTTTAAGTTTCCCGGCAATTTCATTTATATCTGTGTTTCCGAAAACTTTTACGACCGAAGGATAATGAAATTTTGCATTCGGATTTGCTGCTTTTATTGTCGCATGAAAAATATGCGCATGCTTTATTGCTAAATAAAATTATTTTATTATAATCTTATAAATTAATTCTTTGTGTATACTGAATACTTAAAATGTGTATTTTTTCGCGTAACAAAATTTCTTCCAGTATCTTATAAATAAGGTAATTGATAATTAAAATGTGTTTTTTTTTGTAACCATCTGTACATGCCATGTATTTGGCCATCCATTTCTGTGGCTCAGTCTAGTTAAAACGAAACGAAAAAAAGAGTAATCGCAAGCATCTAATAAGTTTAATTTCACAATGTTTGTAGGTAAACAATATTTTTTGTCTGTTAAGAAGCACGTTGTTCGACATGAGAGATATTTAGTATTGTGTGTGTGATACATTAAAAAGATCTCGCTCCCAATCATGGTAAAAACACTGTTAAAAAAAACACATTTTAATCTGTCATTGTTACAGTAAAACCTCAATATAACGGACATCTATGAAAACGAACTTCGGATATTACGGACAAAAATCTGGTAAAATGTTAAAGACGAGTGTCCGAAGTTAATAATGGAATTTTTTGTGTTTTGTAATGTTTATTTATATCTAAATACGGTGTTCATATTTTCAAAAAAAAACTTTTGGATTTATTTAAACCTATTTTCATATAACAGACTTTTAGCATTAAAGGACTTCCCATCCCCAAATTGGTACTCTATATCGAGGTTTTACTTTACTTAAAAACTTCTGTCATAAGTAGATAAAAAGCGCGGATTCGAATTTGAACGTCACAAAATAAATTCAAAGCAATCACCCACACAATATATATATATATATATATATATATATATATATATATATATATATATATATATATATATATATATATATATATATATACATATATATATATATATATATATATATATATATATATATATATATATAGATATATATATATATATATATATATATTTATATATATAATGTATTTTTACGATTATTTATGAGCACATGATGTATCTTTTAGTATTTACTGAAACGCTTCGCTTCACTAGCACTTTACACAAAACCTTTCAAAGAACAGAATACAAATCACCGATTGTGTGTATGAAGTTATTGCAATCACGTGAAAATACGGATGCCATTATATACAGTGATAATAGTCATCTCATGATATGGGAACAAACGGGTAGCCCATATCGGTGACGCAGCCGCTGTAGGGTGCTGAATTGTTTCTACATGTGTCTAAACACCATTGCAAATTGTGTTTGCAGCCACTTGGATACAGAAATGAATAACCAAATACAATTATTTCATTTGCCCATACATACTTTTTAAATTATATATTATTATGCAAAGGAAGACCTAGGAAAACTTTGCATGATAGTATTTCGAATACTTAAAAGTGGTCGGGTTAGAAATTGGAATAATCGGCGGGTATGCATCAGGAGATGCGTGAATGTGGAAAAGGTTTGTTTGCAAAGACAGATTGGTGTTGCATTCAATCCCGTTCTCATGAAAAATTATAAACTTCTCAGGTATGATATAAAATAGCTTTAAAATAAACAATTAGACATATCCAGGAAAAAGAAAATCAACACATATATTAAAAGTACGTATATGTATAATAATACAAAAATTACGAGAGTGTCTTTGCTAACGTTATTGAATGACACCACTTCGGCAGACTATTGACTTTTTGAATCATGATAATTGATATTTATTAGAACACGAGAAGCCTTCAAGATTTCAAGCCTTCAGTCTTTGGAAAACTTTTGGGAGGGGGTTGTGAGTGAGGTGTGTATGTGTGTGTGTACTTACAACTACTGCTAAAAAATATCAATTTTCGTACAGTGTTAATATGTTTCGAAAACGTAATGTAAGGTTTTTACAAAACAATATTTCATATAACTATATGCGACTGTTTATGATACAAACATATTTATAAATTCGAAAGGGTGAAAAGTAATTAACTATTTTTCGTTTCTCAGATTTTTTCGGAAAGGATGTCCCCGAATATGAATGTGGGGACAGATTTAACGAATATTTTCAAAATTTTGTAGATATAAATTATTCCGGATGCTGATTTTTCTGGACATAATTTTTGCGGATAATGTTTTTTTTATTATTAATTAAGTTGTACATTGATCACATTCGAAATGTTTTTAATTAAAACTAATTTTAGAAATTGTAAAAATTCGACATCTTCATCATTATAATAGAGTTCAATATAACTTTTTGTCAGTGTGTAAATACAGAAAACTAAAATATTACTTAAATAAACTTCCTTCGACAATTGATGCATATTAACTGCAAGGATTAATATAATAGATATTGTGTAATAAAAAAAGAGTTTTTTTTTTAATGTATCAACAGAGCTTTCTTAATTTTATTGATAATGATTATCTAAGTATTTCATTCATTCCCTTTTCACCATTTGAACGTCTATCATACATCGTTTTGTCACACGTTCATTTGAGAGAACATATTTCAACTGCATTCAGTCTATTTCGTCCTTCTTTTGCCAATTCCATGCTTCACTTCCATTCATTAGAGTTGGTCCCAGTTGTGCATAGCCAGTTTAGCTTTTTTTTTTTGAGGTCAAGGGATCTTGCATCCCTTATGTAACTGCGACCATATTAGGTCTATTGTGACCTCTCTCTATATTACAGTTCACTGCTAAAACCTACGTGAGTCATGTAACTCACGACCTGTCTTGGTGGTAGGAGCTTCACCTTCTCGGAGTCCAGTAGAGGTCCTCCAAGGATGTGACTTCGATTACGAGCGAGTGGGTCACAGTTATAGAGAATATAGATAGGTGTTTCACTATCCTTCATCGCGGATTCCTTAACACATCAGGAAAACTTCTTTTTAGTTGCCAGTTTAGCTTGCGTCGATAGGTATTTATTTGCTTAAACTGATTTAGTGCACCATTCACTCTCCTTTCTATATCATTAGCCATCCCGTCGTTGGAAAACATATTATACTTCCTATATATCCGCCTCCGTAGTGTAATGGTCAGCACGCTCGGCTACCGTTCTGGAGGTCCTGGGTTCGATTCCCAGGGGGGGTAAAATAAATATGAGTGATTTTTTCACTGTAATATTTATTTAATATTACCCTGGACTGGTACCTGAAGCGGAGGGCTGATCACCCTTCCTTCATGTGTAAACGATCAAGATAACACTGCATTTATATGAAGCAGTGCCCTATGCACCATTTGGTGCGGATAAGGGTTTTTATTATTATTTTATTAAATATACGAAATCAATTACCGGTTCCAATATTAATATTAGTTATTCGTATATGTGACTGATGCTGTAAAATATTCAATATCATTAATATTTAGGGGATTACTGAAATCTAAATAGAAATTTTTCGATTAGAAACTCGACGAATTTCAGTATATTTATGTATTTCCTAGTTAATACTCAACTAACGCAAACATTATTGAATAGAATATATGTATTTTGGTATAATCGGATCATATTGGTATGTAAAATGAGCGATTTTACGGAAAACGTTTCAGAATTGTTGTTGTTGTTTATCGGGTTAGCGCATATCTATTGACGGAAAATTTTAACCGAGTATTGGATATTTGATAATGCGCCCCATGATCTAATTAAGTTCGGTATTCTAGTACGTAAAGTGCTTCCACCCACCCTCCGCCCAACGCTAGTTCCACCAGCCCAAACTGTTTTCTCTTCCGCACGAATAGCGACTGAAAACGCCGGAAAAACAAATTGGTACGTACACAAATCACACAACGAATGGCGCTTCTGTCCACAAATGTTATACATGTACAGTGTGCGTTCTCTCTTAACAGCTGGGCGCCTGGTATTATACGCGGTTGTATTGCATTATCAGCTACATAGAGGTTGACAAACTCGATTAATATTTTGTAAAATAACCCACATCGTTTTGGATATTTCGAAAATGTCAAAAGCGTACGTGCACTTTAAAAGCAGTTAAAAGCATATCAGAATAGACGGCCTAATTTTCCCAAAACAGGCAAATAATTCAATCTAATAATATACTCGTATGTATATGATGGAAGTGAGTAGATCTGAAATAGATCGCATCATCGGCCATGTCGTATTTGAATATACAATTATCATAAACAATTCAGTTTATAAGTAAATCCTTTTTCATATGGTTTTGTAAAAAAGTATTGTAAAATGTGCGTAAAATGTTGAGAAGTCAAAATGTAGAAAATACTGTTAAGTGGAGAAAAAAGTCTTTAGACACGCTCAAAATTTTGTAAATAATAATATAGTGAAATTTATTGAATTTTCAGCAAAATAATATTGTGGTATATCTAACTATCACTCGATTCTGATAACATTGAAAACGTTTTGTATTTTTTGAAGTATTTTAATGTTATTGTATTTTCGTTTTTATTTTGTGAAGTTTTTGTAAGTACGAATAATAAGAACTATAATGATATGCCACAATGATAACCATGATACACGATTTACACACAACGGAGGTTTGATAGTCAAGAATAAATAATAAATGTGGGAGTCGAACACTGCAATATATTGTTCCGAACATTTATAATTTGTTGCCGACGGATGTTAGAGGTCATAATAAAATATGAAAAAAAGGCAAAATAAAGAAATGGGTAAATGATCAAGAGTTAACTTGATGAAAATTATAAAATGAATATATATTCTTAATTTTTTTCTCTTTTTGTGTGTTTATTAGGTTAAAATGATTAAAAACAATAAAAAAATGAATTAAAAAAGAACTCCACTGACAAGATACACAAAGTGGCTTGGTGGGTCTTTGCAAAATATTAAAAAAAATGTTTAAAATTGTGTTTTGTATAAATATAGGCAATTTATGTTAATGTTAATAATAAATATGCAAATTATATCGTAATTTATCAAGGTATCACTTTCATCTGATAAAATTGGAAACGTTTTGTATTTTTATGTTTTATTATACTGTTTTAGTATTTTGTTTTTATTTTGTGTACCAGGAGCCCAGGGCGCGAAAGGAGGCCAAGAATTTGATTAACCTCCGCGCCGGAGTTGTCCCGAAAGTAATCTGAGCAAAGTTAAAATGTATTCCAACTTTGTACAAATCGCATTTAGTTCCGGCACATTACCCCACTGCAAAACTTCAGCCCCAACTTGTCACCGTTTGGGGCCGCTAAGTGGACGCAGTGGGCGCGTCACCGGCGGGACTCCTCTCGTTAGGGGATCCATCTGCCCGGGGATTGAGTGACAGGGGATGTGACTGTGTGGCCGTGTGGCCGTGTGGCCGTGTGGCCGAGTGGCCGTGTGGCCGTGTGACCGGCCGAGGTCTGGAGGATCCAAGCGAGATTACCGATTATCTAGCTTGATTATCTTCATTTCATTTGCTAGCTGAAATGCAGTATCAATAGACATCTGATTCCCATCAATACGTTTTTTTAAAAATTATTAATTCCAGACATTCATTCCTGATAAAAAAAAAAGATTTTTCAATTAGTATCATAACCTTTCACTTAAAATTGTTTTATTCTTTAACCTTTGATATTATTGGTATTTCCCATCGGGCATAATTTCTAAAATGATAAAGTTAAACGCATCTAAACTATGAAATTATGTATTTATTCTTATAATTATCGTCTATTATTATTTTGTTTGTATATTAAAATAAAACTTGACACTGGTAGAAACATCCTATCATGTATATCTATCTACCTGACATTGATACCAAACTACTCAAATCTCTAAATATTGTGTTTTATAAATGCTTCAATTATAATTGTCATTTATTATTATTCCTTTTTTCTAATTTTTAAATTGAATTATTTATTCTATTCAATAAAATGTAGGTATATACCACATAAGTTTTGGAGGCTTGCAACACATTGCTCGTGACGGATAGCGTGCCTTTTGACATTGCTTTCACTTTTAATTTGCATTTTCAATGTTTTCGATTGCATTATTGTTTCATATATTTTTAATTTTAACTGGTTCACAAACATTGTGAAATGAAACATATTAGATATACGATGTTTCTATTTTATTTCTTTTCTATTTAACCAGACTGAGCCACAGCAATGCATTGCCGGATATAGCTTGTCTAATGTAAAATAAAATGACAAAAACCTCATTCTCATATTATTCGTGGAAGTAGAGATTGGTTGAATTATATTCAAAATCTGTGTCAGTTTGCTATGCATTCATGTCGTGCTTACAACATGTAACTAGGAGCAATGGGGCTAAAGGGCGGCAATGTTCTGTTTTGTTTGAAGCTGATGTTCGTTTGACATTGTTGCCTGAACTAACTGCGACCCTTTGTGCCTCGCAATGTCGGTCAGGACATGCCACCCTGGATGTGCGAGTGCATGTAGCGCACTACTCCACCGCGCCGCCCTCGACGTCAATGTGCCGCCCTACACGCTGCACGCTGCACAGGCCCTGTCATCCCGTGGGGCGGACGTTTAAAAAAACACGGCTTTTCAGGAGCGCGACATGATTTAGCGTGTAATGCAGAGGTTCACAATCTTTTTCGGTGTACGCTTCCCTTAAAACATCTACCTTTTTAAAAATGAATATAAAAGAGGTCAAGGAATCTTTCATCCCTTATGTCACCGCGACTATATTAAGTCTATTGTGACCTCTCTCTGTGTTGTAGCTCACTCTTAAGACCAACGTGAGTCATGTAAGTCAAGACCTATCTTGGTGATAGGAGCTTCACCTTCTCGGAGTCCAGTAGTGGCCCTCGCGCATCCCTTATAGCATCAGGAAAACTTTTTCTTTTTCTGCTTGGTGTCGGCTTTGTGGCCTGTTTTTAAGAGGAATCAGCCTTTTGCGATGTCGATTCCCAGCTGTCAATCCATCTCTTTGGTGGTCTGCCCGGGAGTCGTCTACGTGCAGTGTAATATAGGGGAGTTTGGATGCTTCCATTCTCCCCACATGCCCAAACATGTCTTCTTCGTTGTCTACCCCACCTAACTACGCCTCGGATATTTTGCTCACCTGGTGTTCTCGTAGACTCTTGCCAGATATGCTCCTTGGAGTCTTCATTTTTGCACTCTTTTTGTTACTGCGGTGTCTGCCCTGCATTAGACACCTCATGAAAACTTACATTTCTTAAAGCGATCTACTCATTTAACAGTAAAAAATTGTTGGCGCAAAAACTTTGTCGAATTGTTTGATTAAATATTTCACGGCCCATTATGACGACGCTGCGGCTCCCCGTGGAGCCGTGGCTCACACTTTGGGAATAACTGGGTAACGTATTTGTAAACACACTGTGGTATTTAGACAACTTCGTTTAAAACAAAAGCATGTGGGCGAAAGCCTTCGATTCGACATTTTTGTGTATTGAGTTGGAAATCGGGCTATTAAAAAACTCCAAAATTTTAGCTTCAATACAAATTTTAAGCAAACATACGCAAGTACGAAAAATTCAAAGCGATTTATCGAAAAAAAGTGGATGTAAATCGCATTTTAGAATGACAGATCAATAATACATAATCAGGCTAAAATACGCAGAAAGGACAATATGAAGACAAACGATATATGCATCTCTTAAATAGTAATTGCTTAGGCAATAACTATTTCAGAGATGTACGGGATACTAACCCAAGACATTGGTATGTCGCATCCGTTACTTTACTGATAAGGGAAAGCAGCTTGCTTGTAAGTTTTTATTTTTAACTATTCTCATTAAATATATATCTAAATATTGACTAAAGAAAACTTTTCAATGAACATTTCTGATGTAAATAAAATAGGAATGGAGTAATCGACTTGTTTACAGCAGATTTTTCAGAGGTAAAAATATGTTTTCATTAAAAAATAATTAATCCTCTAGGGATTCAAAGAAATTACCAGTTTAAATTTATTAATAAAGGGAGGGTATCAAAACGCATTTGTTATTTAAGAATGTAGCTTATTTTACACGTTTTTAATTTTGAATCAATAACTCACTTTTGAGTTTTGGTAAAAGGTTCTAAATTTGCTTTAAATGTTATGAAATGTATTTTAAATTTGACTGTTACGTAGTAAATATAATACTACTATTTATTTGAATCTCTCATGACGTAAATTCTATGCACTCAACATCTTTACAAAACAATGTATGTAAAATTTAACCGACATATATTCGAGAGTTGTAGCCTTAGGACGATAAAAAATGAATAGGGGATGGGGAGGGGTCAGGAGCTTTCTCTTATTTTTAATCAGTGGTAAAATGGATATAAATAGGAAGGCTTTATTTTTTTATTGTTGTGTAATTGTATTGTCTAAATACTAGTTTACAAATAAGGTTTTTCTTCTTTTAGGAGTTTTTTATTTTTTTTTGAAATCTCTTGGATTAAGAAAGCTTTTATTTAGCTAAGACCAACAAAGATAGCTCTTGTGAACTCATGTACAGCGTCATGAAATTATGATATATGTACGAGTTCCAAAATTTTGTGCAGTGTGGTTGTCAATCATGGAATAATTGTGAAATGGTGAATGTTACATTTGATTAAAGTAACCAGCCTATGACAGTTTATAAGCCCTGCGAATACCAAAAAAGTTAAAAATGGATCTATTATTATTATTTTCATGGTTTTTCTAGTGCTCAAGATATTGAAGTAAAAATTGTAGGTATTGCCACAAATTGAATGTTGAATCAATAAATGATAATATCATGTACCTAATCATTTTTTTTATGAAGTTTTAAACTAAAAAGTAAAACGTTTTTCAATTTAAACATGAAATTCTATTATTTTCAGCTTTTAGAAAGAATATTTAACTTACAAAGCAATTTTTTCGGACGCCATGTTTTTTAGTTAAATAAGTTTTAGTCTGGAGGAGATGTTAAAAAATACATATATAGTTGCTAGATGATCCACTTCGCCGACGGCAAAATTTATATCAGTTTTGATGGAACGGGTACTAAACTGGCAGTACATAATAGAGTTCTGGTTCCAACCCTAATGTGTGGAAGAAAAGCATAGAGTTGGCAAAAGAAGGATAAAAGGTGACTGAATGCAGTCGAAATGCGATTTCTCAGACGAATGTGCGGCATAATGATGTATGATAGATGTTCAAGTGGTGATATAAAGAATGAATGCAAAGCTGAAATAAGAATTATTGATAAAATTAAGAAAGGTGTGTTAGATAGTTTGGACATGTGTATCGATTGAAGGAAGAAAGAACAGTAAAAACAATAAGAGGCAAATTTAAATGGAAATAGAAGCAGATAAAGACCGAGTAAAACTTGGCATCAATTATTTAAAATACTCGAAAGTGCTCAAGTCAAGAGTCAGAATAATCGGCGGGTATGTGGAAATGCATAAATCTGGAAGAGGCGAAGATTGTTTGCAATGACAGATTGGTGTGGCGTTCTATTTTCTCTGCCTACCTCTGCAGGGAAGCGGCGTGACGGTTAATTAGTTTAAATTTATAATGAGCTTCTTCAAGGCATCCTAAACAAACAAAAAAACACATACAAATTAAGTTACCAAATGATGTTTTTTTCGGCCTATTTCTTATTTCCGAATTCTCTGTGGGACCCTCTAGGCAAGAAAATTGTTCGATTCTGCTCAAATACTTTGTACAAACGAGCTTTAATTGCTTCGCACAATATTAAATTATCGAAACTTAAGTTCAATTCATATTTCTTAGGTGGTTTTGTTTTGAATAAATCACTTTTATTTTAGCTGTAAATGAATTACGTATTTACATTACCAAACAAAGAAATCAAGCAATCAATCTCTGGTGTGTTTTACATATTAATAACATGTTAATGAAAAATATAAAATGAAGCTCGGTATAAAAGTAAATAACAAGTTAAAATTTGAAAATATCATAACACAACAATTTTTTTAAAAGTGTCTTAACTTGATATGAAATATAAATATAGAAAGTGATCACTTAAACCTGCCTATGACGGTCGTAAGCCTCGTAAAAGCCCTTGACTTCCGTATTTTTCTTTATCTATGTTGAGATGTCAAAAAAAAGAAAAATAACTCCTAGTTGGATCTAGATTTGTGAACAAGTACTTGGACACACACAAAACATTATAAATAAATTAACTGGTCAAATTATAAGCTTAAATATAATATAAGAATGGTATTTTCTAGCTTTTCTCAAGTATGTGAATATAATCCAGGATTTGGACTCCATATACAAATGAAAGAGTTTCTGCTTAATAAAAAGCTTGCGACGTCCCTTTATGGATGTCTCTCGTGATGTCTATGGAGTTCAAAAACTATGTATCGAAATAATTCAATATATCTAGAAGTTGAATAGGGTGGTTGGCAATCATGGGTAGAGTTGGTGAATGTTACACGTGTGTAAAGTGATCACTTAAACCAGCATATGACGGTCGTAATCCCCGTAAATACCCAGACTTCTATATTCTATATCACGTTTGTTGAGATGTCGAAAATAATGTAAAATATTAACATTGTTAAATTAAAGTAAGGTTTTACTATTCTGCATTTTACACAATTCATATTCTTACTTTTTTCAACTACAAAAAAAGTAAAAATGGTGACCCCAGTAGAATTCGTACAATGCTAGTGTTTCAGCAATAAATGATATAAAAAGACCGCATTTATTTAAAATAATGATATCACGTTAAAATCAGCAACGCACGAGGCCTGAAAACCTTCACCTGAAAAGTGACGATAATCATTCATAATTCAATTTGAAAGAGGAAATCCCATTTCGTGTTGAGGAATTGTAATAATAGGTGTCCCGGTGGGATTTTATTTATCAGGTTATGTTTGTCACACGTTACACGAGAGAGGGGTCATCATTTATCATTTCTTCCACTTCTTTCATAATGCCAGATCTGCGAGTGCGAGAGGGAGGGGGAGTGGTCGCGTTTATAATGACGACATCAACTTGGGATTTCGGGATTTGGGATGAAAACATTCGAGACGTTTCCACGGAGCTCGAGGCAACTTCAAATTATCAAGCATTTTCTTTTTTAGCTATTGTATTTTGTTTTCAAATCTTTCGTAAAATTAGTTTTTTGTTTGTTTATATCATACGCATTAGTTTCTTTGTTTATACCATATGATTTAACGAGAGATTTAATGACGAGACTTTTAAAAATGGATGAAATAATAATGGATAGCAATAAAAAAAACGTGTAGCTATTTCACTTGTGGGGGATGATAAATACCACTAAATTAATAACTGGATTTATTAACAAATAATGTTGAAAAATGGTTTGCTATACTTTTTGAAAGCATATTACAAATCACATTCATGAAAATAACGTTACCTTAATACAATTGTTTTCAATATATGAATATTTATAGTATGTAAATGGTTATTCAAATAGCTATTCAAAAAACCACAAAATAGCTATTCGAAAAGCATCTGTGCAGTGAATACACAAATATGGTTTTAGGTGTACATTTAATAACGTACTCGAAGTATGTAGGAATTCTATCGGCAGATGCGTATAATAGATTTTCTCTCAGGGATGTGATTTTGCGGTGAATCACTCACCAATATGTAACTGAACTCAATGGGTTGGTCGGTTCAACGTCGAGCCACTGAATAATGCGGTGTAAAGGGGTAGAATTAGGATAGTTGGGGACATTTCCAAATGATGACTTGGGTCAGGAAGTCAGGTATGGTCAGTGACAGGTACTTTTATTGTTGAGGCATTATTATTAACGGAAGCAGAGGTCCGTTATTAAGTTGAATTATTAAGCAGTGAATCGTGGAATCATCCATTATTTTTTTGTTTTTTTTTTTTCTGGAATTACGCGAACGAACTTTGAAATAAAATATTTGTCGAGTCCATTTATTCATGAACAGCAGTCAATTTCATATGTGATCTCTAGAGTTAATATTGATTGATTTGGATAAATTTTGTGGCAGTCCATATTACACCGTTTGGCACTTAAATGCTTAAAATTTAAATACATTTTTTGGTTCAGTAATATTGATTGTGGCTTTCTCGTAAAAAAAAACTAGGTCTTATCCTGAGTGGCCTAGCCTTTGCTTTTATTCTCCACACTACATGTTATATTTCTTCTCTGTTTACAATATAACAGAAATGTGTTTTGCCCTAAGCTCCTTCACTTACAATGGTATTCCCTAAAATATCCATGTCTTTATCAAGAGATGTAGGCCTGTTAACCCAATGGATGGGGTGCCATATGCACCATTGGATGCCGATAGATATCAGAAGAATATAAATATGTTATGATATTCTATATCAGTTCCTTATTTGTGAATTTTAAGATCATCTTTTTAAACATTTTTGTACTTGTTAAATCCGGTATAAGTTATGAAATTTTTATTTGTAGTACCTATGTTTTTGGATTTCTACATTTATGTCGGTAATAACATTTAGTTTCACATTATTGTATGTCTTTGTTACTGTAATTTATTAGCTCTTAATACTTTATTTCAAAAATAATTTTTATTTGCGGACGTATTCGTTAGAATTTTCACTCAAGAATTACATGAAATACTCGTAATTTACACATAAAAAGCAAACCCACTCAAAAATTTTAATAGGCCATAAAATATATAAAATTGGAGCCTAAGTAGAATTTCAGAGTCACTTCGGGACGATAGGTAATGAAAAAAAAACATATTTGAAACATGAAATGAATAAATTTAAGTAGTGCATTTTAATAATAAAAACATATAGAAAGTGTTTTCAGTGGGTTTTTAAATAATTTTATGATGAAAATGGATTTTTATATGTAAATTTAAATCATATATGGGTGAATCTGGAACCGTTGGTTGACAATTCCTTCTAATGCACATTTGTATGGGGAAGTCCTATGTTTCCTGAAAATTTATATTTGTGTTGTGTGTATAACATAGAATTTTGTCGTGACTTCCACCAGTCTGATGATGTCGGTAACGACGGAATCCGGTTAGTGGTCGAATAAAATAAATGTGGTAAAAGTATAAAGTTGTTGTTTTATCATATACAGTATGTTTCTATTCCCAATCTTTAAAAGGGTGTTGGAATTGCTGCATTTTTGGTACTTACTTGATGCTCAAAAAGACTCAAAAGCGACCAATTTTTTGTGTCAAAATGGCAGCTAATTGGTGAACTCTGCAATGTCTAGCAACGGCGAACGTTCATCGCCATTCAGTTCCGCTCGCCAAATTGTTCATAACGGATGTTCATATCCGGTTCCTGGTGATCGGCGACGGGATGCGAGAGGAGGCAGAGGAAGGGGCGGCTCGGAAGGGCGGAGCACTTCGATTCGGAAAAAACCCTTTTTATATTATTTCAATTTGCTAAATTGCTAACGATTTCAGTGAGGGCAAAAAAATACTAATATTTTGATAGGTGTTCTAAAATCAATGAAATGTTCCAGTTAAGTAAAGTAATTAGGTTAACTAAAGTAACTAAAGTGAGCTGACATACCTACTCAATCGTAAGTAAAACAAAAGTTAAATATAATGATGTATTAAAATTTATATCTTCTTTTTCACTGGTACATAGGCCATCATTTTTTAACAATATTGTGTTAATTGTTAATTGTATAAAGGCAAGGTAATCTGGTACCATGAGCCAGGATAGTTTTAAATAAACATTTTTGTGAAAAATCTCTTACACTTTATTTGACATCTCTGGTAATCGAATTCGGCAAACACAAAAGGGATGGGTAAGTGATCAAGAGTTAATATTGTAAGAATTATATAGTTTATTAATTTATTTTATTTTTTCTTGTCTCTAAAACGTTTAATTTTTTAATATTATTTATCCAATACAAACCATTATCTACAATTACTCAAATAATAGCAAAAGTTGTTAAATTTTATTTTAAATAATAATCTTTTCAAATATTTTGCTGCAGCTGGCTTAAAATTAATTTAAGTTGTGAAATAGCCTGTCAAAGTTTTTAATCGACTATAACCCAAAGCGCCCCTATAACGAACACAAAATAAAACGCATTTATTCCATTTTTGCGTGTGGAATTAACGGGGTGATTTGACGGGTATCTGTTGGAGCTTAATTGATATGTGGTGACTGTCATCGTCTGCAGGATCGAGGAAGAGTCGAGTGGGGTGAGATGGGAATGGGGATGGGTAAGGGTGGTCGTGGGGGCCTTGTTCTCGTAGCGAGATTGGTCGGTAATTTCCATTTCCGGTGACAGAAGACCTCAGTACATCCCTCATACCCTTGTGACATCGTGCTCTGCACTACTGCGCTCGTTGGTGGAATCATAATTATATTTTCAAATCGAGTTCAATTTTTGCTTTACTTTTCGTTAGCCTCAAAATTGTGTTTGGGAACCTACGTTACGAGGTATATGTTTATAAAATTATTTTTATCGTTAAAATTATTGATTGTTCCGATACAGACTCCCACAGACGAAATATCCAACAAATTACATCTTATGACAGTCAAATAACTATATGTTAAAAACATCCTGACATGTGCATTTAAGAAAAACTCACATATCACACAAGGAAGTACCTCTCGGCAAACCATACAAATTACTATTAACACATATTTTAAACATTTAAAGCCCTACATTTTTGTCGATCATTATAATATATTATTTGGAAAAATAAAATAACTATTTACACAGTTTTTGGAAATGTACAAGGAATTACAAGATCCTAAACATAGCAACACATCAAACAAATCCTAACACATACTTTATTTAACATCCACTGGATCCTATTACAAGTCAATCCAACCCGTGATACCCAAATCCCCTTGGTTCCGCAAAGTTAGGATTCCCAAGCTGAATGTGTCCCTTCTGTGTAGGCTGAGGATCGGTCACACAGTACTTGCATCCCACCTCAAAAGGATTAATATTCTAACTTGTTCGTTGTGCGCGTGTGGACAGGAGGATGAGACTGCTGACCATGTATTTTTCAACTGCCCCTTACTCCCTAACCTCGAGTTCATTCAGGACATTCGGTCTGAGGGTTTGTCCTTCCCGCTGAATGTCCAACACCTATTGTCAATGAACTCGAAAAATGTTAACGGTGCGATTATTAAACATTTAAAAAAGTATAGCAAAAGCGTGTGACCCCAAAAAAAATCAATAAAAAAAAAATATTATTTAAGTATATAAAATCACTAGTATGGCAGGTATCACCCAAAATTGGGTGCTTTGCCAAAAATAAACAAAAAAAAAAAAACATACTTTATTTGCCCAAAATAACTTTGATTATTTTACAATAAAGTTCTTTAATTTTTTAAAGATTTTTTAATTTTGGAAAAAAAATAAATTAAATTTCAAAATTAATTTTATCAATATACCTATAATCATTATAATTTTTAATTTAACCGTATAATTTTACAGTTTTTAAATTTATTTTACAATCAAGATTTCTAAATATGCTCATTGGGTGGGAATAAAGGGTTAGAAGAATAAAAAAATCCAGTAATCAACGAGAAGAAAAAAGTAAAATGTTGCTTAAATATAAATATTATTGTATTCGAGGAAAGGTATTTATTGGCAGGGTGAGTTTACCCAATATGTCGAGAAGCACAGTGCCTAGGGCTAACAAACCTTTTAGGACCTACCAACTTTATATTATTTCGTGCGAAGGGTGCTCAATTTGGAGGGATTTAATAAGAATCTGAATATTTACATTTTTTGTCATCCCAGAGATGTTGGTGCTTATTTTTTTTCAAGAAGGATTTTTCATTGAAATAGTTAAAAGGTGTTCATTGTTTACAGTGCATTGACTTTTTTACGGTTAATATTGACTGGCTCTGTAGCGTAGTTAGGTGGACGCTTACCTGGAAAATTAGTGTTGAAGGTTTGATTCCTGCCAAGAGGGAAATGAATTCAAGAAATATTTTTTGTTGGTCTAAGTGTTTGTGATTTTTTCATATATACATTCCCCATTCTTAATATTCTGCTGTAGACAATCTACACACAATAGGTGATAATACAATAGAGGTTTTGACAGTAAAATAAATGAATAATAATAATTTATTTGCAACTATGTATTTATACATACCAAAATATCATACAAGTAGTTGCTTATAATACCTAATTACATAATTTACGGTCCTTCAGATAAATTTTAATTTTTGACCCATCCACAAATACTTATAATAAATAAATATAATAATATATATATATATATATATATATATATATATATATATATATATATATATATATATATATATATATATATATATATATATATATATATATATATATATATATATATATATATATATATATATATATAATATAGTATCATGTATAGTATAACAAATTTTTTATATAATGATTCTTACAACCACTCCAGGGCTAAGAGCTTTCAATCCCATATCTCGTAAAGTTTCTCATTAAATTATTCGATATTTATTTTTTAAATGTTTTCCTTTATCTTTCTACATGAAGATATCTAAGATATATATAAGATAATTTACTGTGACCTTACTCAAATATGCTTGTGGAAAATTTCTGAGTAAATCCTTTTTAACCGAAAATAGGTTTTAATAATGTGTCAACATATTTATTTAATTTTTTCGTGTTTACCCATATGTTCCTGCAAACAGGAAAGTGTTTTGTTTAAAATTTATTCAAATGATGAAATGGGTTGTCAAATATGTACTTTCCCACAACGCACGTGTCAAATCTCAAGTCTAATGATATATCAAGTTGCTTAATATTAATTTAAAATTGAAATGTAAAGGTATTAAGAATATAAAATACGTTGATCAAAATATAAAATTCATTTTCCATAATACAAACAAGACATTTATCCATACATATCTATATTACGGGTCAAATGAACTATTTATAATTTTTTTTTTCATTTGAATTCTAAATATGTGTATGAAATTGTGTTTTGAATTTTTTTTTCTCACCGTGCCCAGAGCATATTTTACAATAGTTATTTAATAAACTATTTATTTGCTACATTTCTGTCATGAAAATATGATAACGTGGCTAATGGACACTTTCTGTTTCGTTCATTCCTTCCTTCATTATCCATTTATTAAAAATCTTTGTTCATAGTTTCATTATTTATTGGGCGTAAGAAATACTAAAAGTTTAGAGCTTTAATTTCCGATATGAAATTATATTCAAAGGATCCTTCAAAGGATCGTTGGTCAACCAAATGTGATATTAATTTGTGCAGGCATTTTATACTTAATAATAGTACTGGTGCCGTACCTATATGAATAAAGTATTTTTGTCTTATTCTAACATTTAAGGTAAAAGCCTCGCTTGTATGCACGTCACGTTTCGTAAAAATCTTTCATGTCGTTTAAGAAAAAAATAAAGGAGCTTTTGTAGTTGTTTGCATAAAAGTTTGTTCGTTGTTGGTCTAGGAAAAGGTGCAAGACACTCGGATACATTTATTACACGAGTGAATTTGAACATACTATATTAACATTTGTAAGTATGGAGATTGTAACTTTGCAATGTAATTTTAAATTATAGTTTTAAATCAAGATTATATAAAAATGCAAATGAATTTATTGAAGTAAATAATGAAGTAAAACATAAGTTTGTTGCGAAAAACTATAGAATTATGCTGTATTTTTAATATTTACTACCATTTCTTAATATCTATTATGAAATGTGTTTCGATGCATTGCACATCATTTTCAAACACCGTATATGAAGCTTAATCTCAATTTTAAGGTTTTGTCATTGGAACGTTGAAGAATGAAGAGAGGGTAAAAGGTGTTTTAATTTTTTTTATTTGAATAGATTTTATGAAATAGAGGTACATCCAAGTAAAACTATAATTCAAAATGGATAAATACTGCCATAAAGCGACTGCCGAATAAATTAGTGAAAAAATAATTATGCTGCGATAAAGATTATAAAACCCGCCCAAACGTTTAAACGTCGAGTCTTATCTAATTTACCAATTATCTGAAATAGTTAATAAATAAAACACAATGGTGCATAGGGCACTGCTTCATATAAACGCAGTGTTATCTCGATCGATTACACATAAACGATAGGTGATCAGCCCTCCACTTCAGGTACCAGTCCAGTGTAATATTGAATAAATATTAGAGTGAAAAAATCACTTATATTTATTAAACCTCCCTGGGAATCGAACCCGGGACCTCCAGAACGGTAGCCGAGCATGCTGACCATTACACTACGGAGGCGGACAAGATAAATAGTTAGTTAATACATTATTAATTTAAGTTAAAAATATAAATAAATTTAATTTTTTGTGATCAGAGTAATGAATCTTGTGAATTTACAATAGAAGATGAAAATTTTTGCTTCCTTTTTCCCTATATTCACAGTAACCAGAATTTATAACAATTTAAAACTAGAAAGTATTATTGAACAAATACATTTACGTTAACATGTAACATTTACGGTTTTGATATTATTTTTCCATAACTAATCAGAATTTGAAATAAGGATGTATAATTGAACAATTCTTACTTTTACAGTTTTTACATTATTTTACCAGAACTAATCAGAATTTGGAATAAGAATGTATTTTTGAAAAATTCTAACATTTGCGGTTTTGACATAATTTTACCAGAACTAATCAGAATTTGGAATAAGAATGTATTATTGAACAATTCTTACATTTACAGTTTTGACATTATTTTACCATAATTAATCAGAATTTGGAATAAGAATGTATTATTGAACAATTCTTACATTTACGGTTTTGACATTATTTTACTAGAACTAATCAGAATTTGAAATAAGAATGTATCATTGAACACTTCTTACATTTCCGGTTTTTACATCGTTTTACCAAAACTGAATTTGAAATTAGATTGTTTTACTGAACAATATTTACATTGAGAGTTTTGATATTATTTTACCAGAATTGATTTGAATGTATTCATACAAAATTTATTTCATTTACGGTTTCGACATTATCTTACTCATTAGTAATTACCTAAAAAAATATGTTTTCATTTGTATATGAATTACTTCCAAGCAAAAATAAACAAATGGTTATTTAAATATACTTCATTCTTCTGTGCATCGTCCCTAGATAGCCAGCAGGTTGTCTCGAACTAATGATGACAGAACTATTCTTTTGTAACAGTTTCTTCTGATTCCAGGAATTACGAAGTGATCATGCTCCTCACATTTTGCAGGTTTCGTCGACAACGAACCAGTATAATAACACGGCTCGGCTGCCGCGAAACCCGTTACATGTGAGGATAATGGTATCAAATGTTCAGCATATTTCCTGAATAAACAAAGAAATTTGTACATATGAATAAGGCATAATATTATATATATTATTTAATTTCTAACAATTTTTTTTGTTTCCTTCTCATCAAAGATGAAGAAGAATATGGAAGTCTGGGCATTTACGGGGCTGACGACCGTCATAGGCTGGTTTAAGTGATCACTTTACACACGTGCAACATTCACCAATTCTACCAAAAAAATTCAAATGCTCACAAATCTGGGCTCGTCTACCTAGCAGTTATTTACATTCACATCTCAACATAGAAACATAATAATATAATAGTGTGGGTATTTATGGGGCTTACGACTTGTCAAAGGCTGGTTTAAGTGATCACTTTATACACGTGTTAACTTAGACTCAAAACTTAGACACACCAAAAGTATTGGTAGCAAACTTGAGCAGTTTAATAAATTGAAAATGCTCATAATTATAATATAACTTTGTTTTAAAATCACTAATTTTAATTATAAAATGGAAAATCACAAAGTTATTGCTTCAAATATAATTTATTTCATTTCAAGTACTTTTGTAGTCACTGGTATTTACTGGTATTTAAATAAATCATCATAAAGTATTGTTATCAAAATTAAGCAATTTAGTAGCTTAAAGGCGTTAATTTTTAGTACTTCTTGTAGTCACTAGTATTCACCAAGTAAAACTTAAATACACTCAAAATATTTGTGGAGAAATGGAACTGTTTATAAAGTTGATGGCGATTATTTTAAGTATTTTTTTAGTCACTGGTACTCACCAATAAAACTTAAATTCATATACTTAAAATATTGGTAGCAAAATTAAGCACTTTATTAACTTGAAGGTGTTAATTTCAAGTACGATTGTAGTCTGTTTGATATTAACCATCGCTGTAAAAACAATACCGTCAAATATTTCCGGCACAGTCTGCAGGCTGTGCAAGTAGCCAGTCGGCGTCGGGGGTGTAACACACGGAGGCTCTGCAGCCACAATGCGGCGCTTCCGGCGCGCTATCGGGCGTCGCGGCGCGTCTCGCCGCGTCGGCACGGGAAGAAGGCGCCCGCTGGATCCGCAACAATGCGCCGAGTGTACCCTTTGTGGGGTGACGTGGAGAAAGTGGATTGTTCTGGGACAGGTAGGAAGAGTGTTTTGTGTAGTGGCGTCTCAATGACTAACCGACGCGAGCATTGTCAAGTGCGGTAATGATAAGAACGGAAGACAAAAATGAGACTGCTCGCCGTCGTGATGTTTATCTCACCTTAACAATGTGCATCAAAACATATATTATATTATCATTTCAATTTGGTATATTTCATTGGTTACCTATAAAAAAGAGACTTAAACATAATATACTTATCTGTATAAATAATTGTTACTTTAATTTATCTAAATATTTTAAAGATAAAATAGTTTTAAACAAGTCTTAAAATTGTATTTTGTATAAGATTTTGAAAATGTATGATGAGATGCCTGAATGCATGACGAATGAAAAGAGTCTGAAAGAATTTAAAAATAAATGTTTGGTAAATAAAAATATATAAAATGTAAATTAAGTGTAAAACATAGTTTGTATTAAATGCAATATAAGCTAACTAAATAAATAATAGCGTTATATTTAATTTAAATTTTACATGGTGAATACCACTATTTCTTAATATCTATTACGACATGTGTTTCTATGCATTCAGCATTCATCATTTTAACTAACTAACTAACTAACCATCACGCCGCTTCCCCGCAGGGGTAGGCAGAGAGAATCGAACGCCACACCACTCTGTCTTTGCAAACACTCTTTGCCTCTTCCACATTCATGCATCTCCTCATACATACCTGACGATTATTACGACTTCTGACCCTGCCGCTTTCAAGTATTCGACATACCTGATTATGCCAAGTTTTCCTCGGTCGTCCTCTGCTTCTTTTTCCAACTACATTCGCCCCATAAATTTGTTTAACCGTTCTTTCTTCACTCATACGCTCCACATGTCCAAACCATCTCAATACACCTTTCTTAATTTTATCGATAATGCTTATCTCAGCCTTACATTCTTTCCTTATTTCATCATTCGAACATCTATCAAACATCGTTTTGCCACACATTCGTCTGAGTGATTGCATTTCATCATTTTTAAACACCGTAAAATGAAGCGGAATGTAACGAAACACGTGTCACAATAAATTTTAAGAAATAGTGGTATTTACTAAGTAAAACTTAAATTAAAATGGATAGGTATTGGTATAAATTACCACAAGATGCCACAAACAAGATAAACCACAAAGTGATATTAATATATTTCAATTAATTATTAGGATAGAATTTATTATTTGCATGCTGTTGTAGTGATTACCTTGACGAAAAAGATGTACGTCTCGAAACCGGTAGACATAAAAATCTCGGTGATAGTTATATACAAGTATTACTAACATTTTTGTAAAAATTAATCAAAGTATGAATACTATATATTCTACTAGACAGTGGATCGTTCACCATATACAATATATAATAAATATGTATGCATGATCAAGTGTCTCAAATACTTGAAAGTAGTCGGGTCATTTGTCAAAATAACCTGCAAATATGCATGAGATGCGTGAATGTAGACAGATTGGTGTGGAGTAATATTCTCTCTGCCTCTCCCTGCGGGAAAGCGGCATTATTGTTAATTAGTTTTAACAATTTAATATATATATATATATATATATATATATATATATATATATATATATATATATATATATATATATATATATATAAATATATATATATCTATATATATATATATATATATATATACATATATATATATATATATTAAAAGGTTTCCTTGTATAAGTCATGTATGCAAGATAAACTCATACAATCACAAATAAAATAAAAACTTATAATCATTGAATTGTATAAATTTATGCCTTTAACGAAGTAGCGAGTGTTTTTGCCTAGTTTTTTCATTCATTAATCATAAATTAAAGTAACATTAACATAAAGAGTATTTTTCAATTACCTAACGTCCAAGTGACTCTGAAACTTAACTACGGCTAATGCAACACCGCTTATCATTACCCTACTCAGGCTTCAACATTTTAAGTTTCATAGCCTATGCCTACTCGTGAGTGGATTTACTCTTTATGTTTAAAGTAACTATAATTTAATGTAATTCATGAACGAAAGTTTTAGGGAAAAACACTCGCCAACATAAAGAGTAAGCCCACTCAAATGTACAAATAGACTATAAAACATATCAAGTCGAAGCCTCAGTAGGGACATGATCAGCGGCATTGCATAAGCCATAGCTAGATTTCATAATTACTTGGACGGTTGGTAATTAAAAAGATAAGATAAAAAATAAAATATTATTTATTGATTCGGCATTAACTTTGCGGAATGACATGTCGTATGAATGACATATTTTCTTAAAAATTACACACTCGTAATAAACCACTTAATGAGTTTTATTTAATTGAATGCTAGTTTCAAACATATTTTTCTTTTCACCTGTGTATGAAAATATCTGTTAGTTTTCGAAACGAGTCGTGTTTAGTGAAATAAAACTCATTAAGTGGTTTATTACAAGTGTTAATTTTTTTTAAATAATAAAAATAATAATCGCTAGGCGGAAACTTTTAAAACACCGGAAAATCCGATTTAAGCCGAATGTAATACTTAAGGTTATGTTTAAAAGTTTCCACCAATCACGGCGTTTTCCGAATTTCCCGCCCGAAACTGGATTCGCGCCACAAATAGATTGCTTTTGCCGGATTCAAATCACGTTTAGTTCGCGGGCCCGCCGGGGCAGCGCTGGTGGCGGCGCTTTCGCGCCTCTCCGAAATCATATTCGCGTTTTGCCGATATTTTGGGGCCCTATTGAGTTAGCCCCCGCCCCGGTTTTGATTGAATTTGATACAACAATTTGGGCGCGTGCCGCCAACAAAAACGTCTCTGGGCGACATTTTACCCCTCTCGCTACTGCTGACGCCCTATTAACGGCAGATTTGCGTTTCAAACTGTAAATACAAAATTATTAATAGTTTTTTAGATTTATTCAAATCCATGTTAACATGTACTTTATACGTCTCCTTAGAGGACTTAGCTACCGTTCTGGAGATTACATGTACGATACCTAAGGGAAGCAAAATAAATTTGACTAAAATATTTATATGTATTTTTTTTTCAAAATAAATTTAATAAATAATTATGTTATGCAATAGCATATTTACCATTGAGTGGGGATTAAAGTTTGGAGAAAAATATAATATTTTATCTACTTCTAGTACGAATTCTAAGTAGCTTGTACAAAACTTGTAACATATCTTGTACGAGAACAGGTATTAAGCATAAAGAATTAGTCAAAATATTGAAATAAAATAGTCGTATGGAATAAGACCACTTTTCAGTTAATAATGTAAGCACTAAGTATTTACTTAGTAAAACTTAAATTGAAAATGTAAACACAACTAGTTTTGACAACTACAAATGTTTTAATCAACATTTAACAATATAAATTTCAACCACCTCCAGCAATACCTAAATTATTTAATATTTGTTTTTTCACCCGTTGATAAGAACATTTGTATGTAGACCTCGAAACTAGTTGAATTTAAATTGAACGATGAATGATAGAGAGAGTTTCAAATAAATAAACTCAAAAGTGGTCTTTGTACTGGTATTTAATTTTTGTATTTAAACGATCGAATATAATGGCTTCATAATCATCAAAATAAATATATTCCTCAAAATTGATTATATTTTAATTACTTTTACGATATGCATTATCGCGTTTTGATTAATACAATATTCACGACCGAATGGTTTACCAATAATATAAAAGAGATATTGAATAAATTGTATGGAAATGTACGTCGGGCCTTTCACGGCGGATGATTGATAGCCCTAAACTCGCATCGGACATTAAACAGCTGTAAAACATATCCCGGAATACATTCTGTTGCGATAAAAGGTAATGTGACTGGCACAAATCTTAATGCTTGTTAAAAATGACCCCGTTTATTCCATACTTTTATATATTTAATGCAAATAGAGATGAAAACAACCTCATTTGCACATAATGTACATACACTTATTGTCAAATATTTTTGTAATGGATGAAATAAGTACAAGTAAGGAGTAAAGTACCGCAACTTCGGGAACTCGAACTTAAAACATTCAGTAGGTACATGCCATATGCATTCGGTATATTTGGAGGAGCTGGGTTTGAGTAAAAAATCAAAACATTCCAAAACAATTTTTATTTATATATTTATTAAAAAAATATTAATTGTCGTGCATTTCTGTGCAATATTTATTTTAGTAGATATAATATTTTCGTTCTTATAATTATAAATATATTATTTATAGCTTTAAACTTTTTTCGATACTTGGTCAATATTTGATTTGATTTGTTTTATCGTCTGAAGAGGTCAAACACAAGCGATACTTGCATTGAAAATTGAGAAAATCGATAGACAGTCAACATCAGGTTATAGACCACATTTGTAGAAAAGATCCATAAATGAGGTAGAAAAGTAAAGGTACTAACTAATATGATGAGATTAGATATTTTATTTTCGTCTGCGATAGAGAACCAATTAGCGTTGGTTATAAGTGATCCGTAAGTAGAATTAATATACCAAACAAGTAGAGACTAGAAGAAAGAATTTTTCTTTACCAACAACATAATTCGATTTCCCCGTAAGAATCCTTTTGAGCTCGTCTTAATTGCCTGACTTTATTTATTACCCGAGAAGAGAAAAATTCTAACGAATTTACAATCAGAGTTCTGGCATTTTCATAATTTCAACTTTTTTCTTCAGCGTTATGATTGCGGATAGCAAAATGCAAAGATTATTAGCGGAGACGTCTCTTTGACGGTTTTAACATTTTTTAAAAGTGTAAATTAGAAACGTAATTTTAAAAGTATTTCTTTCAAAGGGAAGGTTCTTTCTGTGTTCATCAAAATATAAACAAAATATTTTTTTACGAATCCTTTTTTCTTGAAGCGATTTATTCGAAGCAGTGAATAATCTTTCCGCATTTTTGAGATGATTTAAAATATCATGTTACTAAAAATTATGTTATAAATCGATTTAACGGTTTAAAAACTCTGACAAGAACTAAATATGATCTATTCTGTTAAATTAAAACATGTGTTATTTAAATTGATCAAAGTACGTCGTATTCGATAGATTCTACTGAAATCGTTAAAATACATTTCATTTACTACTTTAAATTAAGTAGGTACTCTTTATTCTTAAAGTGATTTATTCGAAGGAATTGATTATATTTTCATATTTTTGCGATGGTATGAAATATCACGTTACTAAAAACAATGTAACTAAACGATATAACGTTTTTAAATCTCTCGCAAGTAAACATGAACTTATCTATTAAATTGGAACATGTGTTACTTTGATTAATCAAAGAACGTGGCATTCGATAGATTGTAGTAAAATCATCAAAATATAAACAAAATACTTTTTATTAAGAATCCTTTCATTAGAAAGGATATATTAATATCCTATGAAAAAGCATGTTACTAAAAACAATGTAATCAACAGATATAACGTTTTTAAAACTCTCGCAATAACTAAATATAAATTAGAACTTGTGTTACTTAAATTACACGATTTTCACTGGAAATCGTGTAAAAACATTGATATTAACAAGTCGGCTGATTATTCCACCTCGCTGATCAGAAGATCGTCTCCGTCTTGAGGAATGTTCACTAGACCTTGAAAATAATCGACTTCCATATCCACCTTGTGCTCGATCATAATCCGCCTCGCCTCTTCATCACTCTCCGGAACGACTACATAATATTGCAACGCCTTTGCTGGAATAAGTAAAAATATATTTGCATATAAACTACTAGGGGTGGCTTAATCGAATTTCCCATCGAATCGAACAGAGTTCCAATAAGGATAAGTACTAACCGAATCGTGCGAATTGACTTAACAAGGTTTACAACTAAAAAGACTGTAATAAAACATTTACGTTAATTTAAAATTATCATTAATTGCATAAAATAAGAATAAAACTTGAATTAGAATTTTGGTCCACGGTGTATTCACCTTTTCAGAATGTCTTATCCACCATAGCCAATGTAAATATGCATACATTAAATATTCGTACTTCACTGGTAATGTTGATTGTAAAGTTTGTTGTATCCATAGAGGAGAGTTACAGAGACCCAGCAGTCAAGCTTATAAATAATTATTTCTATTACAGTATATTAGAGTAAAAGGTGTCTAAAATTAATATTTTAAGAAAATTTAATTTTTAATTATTCTTCATTACTTGCAGAATAAATTTGATTTTAATATTTATTCACTTAAATAACTTAATTCTTATACTTGTGAGATATAAAATGCTTTTAAAACAAAGGTATTTTGCAAGTTATATATTAGCTTATTTAAACATTTATTCACTTAATCGTCATACTTGTGAGGTACATAGTGATTTTATAACAAAGTAATTTTGTAAGTTGTATATATTAAAAAGCTGATTAAAAATGTTTTCGAGAGCTTAAATAAGAAAAATATTAAATTATTAGTAACAGTGCCCTTGGGCGAGAATTCACAAAAAATTGCGGACAAAATAACTATTACTAGTAATTTTATGTAAGGAAATCTGACCATGTTCATTTGTAGGTATTTATAGATGATAAAATTAGATTGTAATAATTTACAAATAAACCCATACAAATATTGTAAAATACTCATCACATTATGAGTGTGAAATTACGAAAGTATTTTTTATATTATTGGACCCTCTAAGTTGAGATAGTAATTAAAATAAAGATGGTTCCATTATGTAGATTTCATGTATTTATTAAATCTGATAACACTAAAGCTAGTATGAAATCAGAAAATAAACATTCGCACATAATAATGAGCGAAAGTGAATTTGGAAATGTTTTGACGTTTATTCCTTATCTGCAGTAAGCCCAGACATCGTTATGTGCTCTACTTCTGACGAAAATAAAATGACTTGGCAACAGAACGGATTTTGTGTGTTGTATTATTTATTTTAAGGATAAACCGAGTCCTTTCCCACGCCTTTAGGGTGGCGAGCCATGATTTTTCCGACGCTTTGTTTTTTGTAGAAAATACCTTTTATATCTATCGTCCAGTCGAATGCTAGTGCCCGAGGAAGGTTCTACTCATCACAGGGGATGGGGCGCCGTTGGAGCGAGAAGAGAAGGGACGAATAAGGGTGGTTAAATACATTTTGAATGTAATATCACGATCCCCGAAGCTATAACAGTTAAGATTCTTGAATATTTGAGTAAATTTAAAATTGGTTTTGATGGCGTGCAACTCTGGAGAGTTTGACTGATTTTTGTTTTATAAGTTAGCTTTAGAAAACTGTCGAGTTTTGGATAAATAATAATTAATTTATGTTTAATATTTACGGGGTGACAATCTCAACTCTAAAGAATATTCTCAACCCTTTCCTGACTTTTGGCACGATATATATGTATTACGTATTTAGAATAGTGTTTTATTTAGACCAAAACAAATACACGATTCCATCCTTATTTCAATATTGGTAAAGGAGATTTCTCATCACTAATCATACTTTAATGACATTAAGAGTTAAAATGAAAGTCACAACCAGCTGTTTGACGCTAAATGAATTTTGCCTCAAAATCAAATTAGTGTATGGTTTTTTCGCCTAACCTGTATTTATAATTTTTTAAATTATTTATATTTCAAAAAGCTTTTAATAACATAAGGTAATTATAAGTTGGAAAAAACACAATACAATCATTTGTATGTTTCGATATCCACATTTAACTAAAATATGTTTATATATATAATTTTTATTTCTGATTTAAACAGAAAAGGGTTAAATTAGCAGCAAAAAGGCTTTTATCAACAAAGTATCTCCGAGTTTAAATTATCAGTTATTTCAGTTAAATGGTCGGTGTAAATAAAGTTGAAACTTGTCCGAGTAATGGAGGTATGCGTGTGAACATCAGACGCCGAAGAACTAAGCGACTTAGCAGCCCAGCAGAGCAGTGGCGTGGTGGGTTAGCCGGGATTAAAACCGACGTCGGGAAGATAATCACGTATAAATTAATTAAGCGCGTACTCGCACCCCTTTCCGTCACCTTTTCGACGTATATCCGTCTCTTGCGCTCCTTTAAATCAAAAGAAATAGGCAATATTTTCATCAGCTCCTGTTACCTCGTCCTGGCAAAATCTTCACGTCTCTTTCGGACTCGCTGTAGATAAATCTCCCGATGGCAATGCGTCTCGTCGGCGTACTTCCGAATATTTCTTTCCTGCGCCTTTCTTCCAATTTCTGCGGATTAATTTCCCGCGTTTTCCAACGCAGCTGGGAGCCGCTTTCACTACTTTTACCGTGTTATATTAAATACTGGTGACAACATTTTGGGTTTACATGAAAATTTAATATTCAGACGCGGATTAAATTGAAGGCTGGTTTGGTTTCATTCAATGAGCCTGTTTTTACGAGCTAAGGAATCGTTTTAGGGGAGAGTGGGCACGATTTAAATAAAACGGGAATTATATCAAGTATTTTTCAGAGGCTCAATTAATTTGCGGATTATATTTTACTAACGAAATGAAAAATCTTGTTTATTTTTCGGCTATTAGAAAACCCCAAATTGATTGGTTTTCTTTCATAGCTCGGTGTAATGGTGATGAATCGCTGAAGACATTTGATGTAAATTTTATTTGACTATTATAAAAATTTGACTTTATACTTTAATTTATTCGTTTTGATGAAATTAAACTGAGAATTCAATATTCGTACGAACACAAATACTTGATGAAATACGGAATCCGGTCTAAACATCACAATACATACAATCTAGCTCCCGAGAATATGCATATATATTTGATTTACGTGCCTTTATATGAATTCCATTCATAGGGAGAGGATTTTATAAGGTGATATGGCAATAAGCTGCGTACACGTGTGAAGCGGAATTAAACGATGTTATATAGTAATCTGTATTTACACGCACATACAGGATGTTGTATAGGAATAATCGAAGAATCAATAATATGTGTAAAAAAAATATATGATCGATAATACTTATGTGCTATATTTGACAAATTAAAATTTTTTTTTTATTTTTATTTATATATTACACAAAATTACAAATGATAAAAATAAAATTTGCCCTTCATTACACTTTCAGCAGCTCGTCATCGAGTGTTACATAAACAAACAAGAGTTTTAATTGTCTTCTTAAGATAAAAAAATATTTTCATAAATACCAAATTTCTTCCCTATTTGTAAAACTTCCGTATATGAATAATTTATTTACAACATTTTGAGTGTGTCCAAATACTTGTTCACAAAATCTGGATTATCTCCAATTACAGGAGTTAAGTTTGAAGAAAATGGTATTTTCTGGCGTTTCTCATGTGTGTGATTTGGACCTCACATAATAATACAAGAGTTTCTGCTTAGTAAAATGCTTCTTTACATCTCACCAATAGATGTCTCTAGTGAAGTTCTAGTGATTCAAGAACAAGGTTTCTAAATTGGTTCATATATATATAGAACTTCCAAGAATTTGAGTAGTGTGGTTGTCAATAATGGGTAGAATTGGTGAATGTTACACGTGTGTAAAGTGATCACTTAAACCAGCCTATGACGGTCGTCAGCCCCGTAAATGCCCAGACTTCCATATTCTTCTTCATCGTTGATGACATGACAAAAAATAATATGAATTATTTAGTTGCAATAATACTTACGTACACTGGATGGCTAATGTTTGGAAATAAAGAGATAATATTGAATAAAACAAACATTATATCAAAGCTTTATCAAACGATATTTCTCTTGACAATATTTATTTTAAAAAATAAACAGTTGATACAATCCTAGTTAACGTTACCTTAGGTTTTTCCTACAAATATAAATACATTATAAATCATTAGAATCAATCATAAATGTTTTTTTTTTTTGGATAGACAGTATAACATACATAGTTGAACTTCTATACTACAATTCCGGTAATCGGTACTGATCACTTTACTTTGTATAATTAATGATAATAGCTTAAGTTATTCCGCCCGCGGATACAATGTAGTAGTACCCTATGAAAAAATATCTCCACTAAATGAAAGTTTGAAATGCAGAAGTTCAATCGTATATCATTTGCAGGGGCTTTCTTCAGGGTAAAAATTGTGTAGTTGAGAAATATGTACACATAATTAACTTTGAGCGAGAAAAATCACAAAAAGTTCATATTTTATGTTGAATCATGGTTTGAATCGTCCCAATAGAACTAACTAACTAACTAACCATCACGCCGCTTCCCCGCAGTAGTAGGCAGAGAGAATCGAATGCCACACCACTCTGTCTTTGCAAACATTCTCCGCCTTTTCTACATTCATGCATCTCCTCATACATACCCGTCGATTATGACGACTCCTGACCCAGCCGCTTTCAAGTATTTGACATACCTGATTGTGCCAAGTTTTCCTCGGTCTTCCTCAGCTTTTTTTTCCTACTTCATTCGCCTCATGAATTTGTTTATCGTTCTTTCCTCACTCATACGTTCCACATGTCCAAACCATCTCAACACAATGGGACGATTCTAAAATGATTAATATTAAATTACATAAAAAAATTGTTTTCAAAATATTTTCATTATTTTCCGTTTATCATTAACTTGTAATGCAACCCATTAATAAAGGCAGTATTCTGGAGGGTGGTAACGGGGTGGTGGGGGGTAGATAGGGTTTGGTGTTGTAAGGGGGGTTGGGAGTAAGGGATGACGGGGAGGGGGTAGATTAATAAACACTTGAAACAGATTGGATCTGCCTTATTAAGTTATTAAAAGAGGAAATCTTTTTACACTTTAAAGGTACCGTATCTGCGAACTCACTTTAAATTGGAGGAATTCAATATTATCTCTTGGTATCCGACACGTCTATTGTAATTGCAAAATTTACCATATTTATAAACAATTTAATTTTTAATACATTAATTATAAAAGTTTTGACAACAGTTTGTCCGTAAACATTAAACGATGTTACAATTCGTTATAGTTTAAAAAATAAAATAATTTTTATACAATTATTGACGGCTTGGTATAGAAACTCAAGTAGTTTTTTTTTATTTTACATCATACAATCTCAATTTTTAGTAAATTATTTTTAAAATTTAAGGTTTTATTTCGCCTCGAGTTATTTGCATTGTAACTGATCGACGATTACAATACTTTAATTTAAAACTTTGTGTTATATGTAAAATATATATGTATAATGTTATTTTGAAAAACAATGTTCTTTTACTAAATTTGGTAAATGGTCAGCCCTCCGCTTCCGGTACCAGACCAGGGTAATATTGAATAAATATTAGAGTGAAAAAATCACTAGTATTTAGTACGGTAGCCTAGTATGCTGACCATTACACCACGGAGGCGGATATATATATATATATATATATATATATATATATATATATATATATATATATATATATATATATATATATAAATATATGTATATATATATATATATTATATATATATATATATATATATATATATATATACATTTACATATAATGCGTGTATGTATGTGTAAGTTTCTAAACTTACCCTATTTATATATTATTTGATAATATTATCAAATAAATAAATCATTACGAGATCTAAAAATCCTCTTAGCAAAAAAAAAATGAAAACGTTCACGATGAAAAGTAATATGTCTGATAATTCGAACAGACGGAGCCAACATAGATGTTGACTTCACTGGAGGCTATGGAGAGACGGTTGGGTAAGGGTTTTATCCGGATTAAAGATTTCTGGATACGGAAATGGTTCCAGGAAAGCAGAAATAGTGGAGGCAGAATACAGGAAGGAATAGGCGAAGGGCATAGATGGCTTAGTGAGGCTCATAGAAGACTTATATTGGCATGATTCGATCCAACAGATTAATCAGAATTATTCATGTAACAAAAAAAACAGCAGGATGTATTATATTATTGGCGACTTTTCCTGATTAGAAGGGTTGGTTAGGTGACGTGTATTAATGTATTCTAATCGAAATGTTAAGTACATAAACTTAGTCGCAATATATTTGTTTTGATTTCATTAATTGACTCGACAGTCACTTAGCGGTAATATTTATCCCTATTAAATTTCACCATAACGGTATTCAAAAATTATGCGAAATACTTTGTAGTAGTAGTGTCACAGTGGATTTGAAGAGAAATAGTGGTATGAAGCAAGTAAAATTTTAATTTAACAAATATTCTTAACTTTATTTATCGATTTGAATTTTTAGATGGCATTGCTTAAATTTCAAATTACCTAGGTTTTTACATACTTCTAAATGCACCCAGTAATAAGTTGGTAGTTTTTTTTATAAATCAGAAAAACACGGATTTTTTACTGATTAAAAAACCTTTCAAGATAAAATAATATTTCTCTACAATTGAACAGAAATGCACAATATTCAATATTTTTTTATGAACAAAAAAGTAAATAAAGCCATAAACGAGAAAAATATAAAATAAATGTCAATACTACATATTGATAACATTACAAAATGCAAGCATGTCTAAATATATCTAAATTCACCAATGTTTCCTTTTAAAATAGTCAATAACGTAAAACGGAAAAAAATATGTATAACGAGCTTTATTTTATGAAATTTATCGCCGGACAAAATTGAGTTCAGATTTCAGGAGTCGGGTGAAGTTTAATAACTTGTCCGCTGAATGGATATCGATAATGACAAATGTAGTGATACATAGTCGTGACACTGAAATATAGTGGAGAGCAGACGGTGAGATATTATACGGCCGGAGGGTGAAATATCACCCCCCGTATATGAATAGGTTTACCTGCGCTCACGACAGGGTTGGTAAGGCTTTTGACCACCTAGAAAGCTGCTGAGATTACCGAGACTGAGAGGAGATTCCAACAGCAAGAGATGAAAATTTATACCAGCATCGGAAAGCGTATACGGCTCACTCTCACATAATATTAGTTTCGTACATTGTGTATTTTATTATTTATAAAAAGTGAATTAACACATCAACCAAATGATCAAATGAGTAAAGATATCGTTTATTTAATGACTATTTTAGTTTATTTTATACTAATTTACCAGAACTTCAGAAATAAGGACTTTGAGGTGCAAAACCGGAAACATATTAAAGAAAGACACCTAAGACAATTCTGGAGTGACCATGTCAATAGAATGGAAGAAAATAAACTGGCCCAGATTGATCTTTAGGAGAATCCAGACGGAAGGAAACCATCTGCAAGACCTCCAAAACGATGGTGTGACAGCTGGAAGGAAAAAGAATAATAAGAAGACATACTAATTTAAGTACGTAGCGTTGATACTACTCGTTTATTTCTAATAACTTTTGCAAATAATCTACGATTGACCTTTAGAAGATGAAACTGTCATGGAGTAAAAACATTTACTTCCGTACTTAATCGACCATCATAAGAAAACTTTAAATTAAGCATGAGATACATATTAGCATGATAAAGAAATATCTCGTATATACATTGCGGACGGCGTGCTTCTTGTTATGATTTAGCACTTTCAGTGTTTAAGATTACACCGATGTTTCAAAGATTTTAATTATTTTCATAGCACAGTAAAAATATGTGCTTTATAATTTTTTTTATTTAACCAGATTGAATCACAGAAACTCGAGCCGGGTATAGATTGATACTAATATTATCTGAGATATAAAAAAAAACTGATTTCGCAATAAAATATAGACATTCTGTACTTTTTGCCTCCCCTGATATATTTTTATAACGTTACGTACAAAATATTACTTTGTTTTGAGTGACATATTGTACCCTCACTATTTTTATTACCGGGCTCAGTAAAAATAGGTTTTCAGCTATTTTTTATTATTATTTATTATTAATATATTCATATGCTTAAAAAGAACTAAATAAACGTTTGTTAGTCTATCACAAAAGATATTTCAAATTTAAATTCATGGTTTAACTTAAAAAATAGTAAAACATATTTTTGTTAATTCATATTTCTTCAAAGCCGTCTTAAATGTAACAGTGGCAATTCAGAATATTATCTTAATAGTGTGGTTATAAATGCTCGTGAAACCATAATGAATTTACGATTTAATATTCCGTTCGTTCACAAAAGTTTTCAGTTCCGAATTTTCATCATCCACAATTAAGCTGAAATTGTATTAAGGAAGGAGATACTGAACTAGGACTCCTGTAACTCCGCTTCTCAAAACGTCTGAAATACTTTTACGAGTTTCGAAAGAATCCAAATAATACCCAATTTTGCAACGCTTTAAGTGTGTCCATATCTTTGTTCACAATGTAGTAAATATATTTTTTTTCATATTAATATAACATTTTTATCTGATGAATCTTAGTGTAATGGTCAGCTCGCTCAGCTACCGTACTGAAGGCCCTGGGTTCGATTCCCAGGAGGGATCAAATAAATAAAATTATTTTTTACTCCGATATTTATTGAATATTACCCTGGATTGGTACCTGAAGCGGAATGATGATCACCTTTCCTTCATGTGTTAACGAACAAGGTTTATACTACGTTTATATGATACAGTGCCCTATACACCATCGGATAAGGATGTGGGTTTGAAATAGAAAAAGAAGAGTAATACTATTGAGATGACAATATAAAATCTGGGTATTTATAGGGCTAACGATGTGCCATCGACTGGTTTATGTGATCAATTTATACACTGTAACATTCAATATTGTAAATATGATTGACAATCAACTTTTGAGTGATTTAGGAAAAGTTTTACATATGCCGCAAGTGATGAAAACAGATGGTCATTTATTATCATTTACTCTGAAAAAGGTTTTATATTTTATATTTATTTGAAGATAATATCATTCTCAGTACTAGCAGATGACATAAAGATGTCGACAAAATAAAATAAAATGGTGATTATCTATCAAGTTGGGACAGTTACGTGCATTTGAAGCTGCCGATAGGGAATTATCGACTAGGTACTGGTCATTAAAGGTATATTTAAAAAATAAACTAATATTTAATATGAGAAAACCTACTCACAATATCAAAGCATAATTATTATTATTTACTTTAAAAAATATCATTTTTTTTGGAAAAGATTACTTTCTTCTTACAATATTTTGAGTGTGTCTAATTTTATGTTCACAAATTCTGGTTTACGCTGCACTAAAGATTTAAATTTATATAAATTTATTTATTTATATCTCAACATGAAGGTTTCTGCAAATAAATAAACTGATAAAAAACCTACTTATTTCAACCATAGATGCCGCCAAAGAAATAGCATATGAAATATCTTATCATTTGAAGCATCAATATTACATCCGAAATAAGAGTAGTGTTTTTGTCAATCACAGATAGAACGGTGAATGTTACACGAGTATGAAATGATTAATTAAACCAGCCTATGACGGATCGTAATCCCTGGAAATGCCCAGAATTTCACATTCTTTTTCATGTTTCTTGAGATTTAAATATTTTTTTTTATTATCATGCTAGATTTAAAAAAATTCTAATTACGCATTTTAAAATTATTGGTAAGCACTAATGCGTTATTAATTATACAAAAAATATATCTGGCTTGTTGGATATTATACAATCCAACACAATAGGATAATTGTTAATGGATTAGTTTTAAATTCCTCAGCTAATCTAATGATTTATTTCAAGTAACATTATAATCATCAGAAAATCAACCCAAACAAAATATGTATGTAGGTACCTACATTTTAAGTGGGAATTACGAGTAAGTACCTCCTACTATTATATATTGTAGTTAGAGCTCATTAAACAGTATAATTCACCTAATATACAAAATATCTAGCACATATCCTCCAGATTACTGTAATTAAATATCCTCTAAATGATTTAAAAAAAATATTTTATACATAGAGTCCAAAGTTTTAAAAAAATATTCATTAAAATAAATAAAGATTTATTTTTATATTTAAATAAAAATAAAAAGTTGTTTTGACTCTCTTGAGATGTATCTTAAATGCGGTATTTGAAGAATGTTTGAGGGGAGCTGGTTAAGAGGAATAAATTAATTTGGTGGTAACGTCTCGGGGTTCATAAAATAAAGTTGGGTCTAAATCGACCTAATTATAAAGGAATAATAGCCCGTACAGGACGTGGAAGACTTTTTAATTTAATTTGGGCGAAATGACAAGTTATTGTTTAGAGGTTAACGAGAAACGAATGATAAAAGAAGGGTGTGATCATTATTAAGAACAAGTCAAAGGGAAGAATGGCCTTAATTACTTAAACACTGGGAAAGCGATAGCTCCAGCTTTAAAGGAGAGTTATTTAATCAATTTATATAAATATTTTACCTCTCCTTAATTTGGAAATGTTTTAAAATATCATTTCAACAAAATGTTATTTTACATAATATTTTAATTGAATTATTATCAAGATTTTCATCGATAAATGGGAACTATTATTTATAGACCTCTTATTTGGATTATTTAAGTGATATTTTATAATGTGTTACATTAACTATTCGGCCTTTGATTGAAAAAACAATCACTTTAATTTGTAAGTTGTTTATAATTGAGAAAAACGTTTTACGTTTTCACGTGTATATAAAGTTTAAAATCTAAAATACATGTACGTATTAAAGAATTGTTGACTGTTTGAGTGACTCATTAACCCACAACCTTAACGGCTTAACTTAGAAAGGGTTTTGGAAGCCAAAAAAGGGTAAAAAGAGCAGAATTTTGATAACGATACCCACATCTCGAAAACTTGAAGTGTTAAAAACATGAAATTTGGTAAATGTACCTTTTCTCAAAATAACGTAGTTAAATACTTTTTCATTCAAATCATTATCCGAACCACAATTGTGCATAGGGCACTGCATCATACAAACACAGTGATATCTTTATCGTTAACACATGAAAGAAAGGTGATCAGCCCTCCGCTTCAGGTACCAGTCCAGGGTAATATGGAATAAATATAAGAGTGAAATAATCACTTTAATTTATTTTACCCCCCTGGGAATCAAACCCGGGACCTCCAGAATGGTAGCCGAGCATGCTGACCATTACACTACGGAGGCGGACGGTTAAATTGATTAGTCAATTCAAATTAAATACTAAGATAAATAAATTAATAAAGAATTCAGACAATGAAATGACGTGATGTTTCTAAAGTTTGATTGCTTGGAAGCTATACGTATAATAATTCCGTAAGCCAATCATGGTATCATGTATATGGGGAATATATAAATGATAAAAATACTTTACTGCTTGGAGGACGGTGTAACGGTAGGGTGTAGAAAAATTATAATTTGAGATTTGATGACGCCACTAAACCAATAGCCAATAGTGAGGATGAAACGGTTGAAATTTTGTGGAGTGAATATAGAGAGTTTTACATAGACTTTTAGGATTATAAATAAAAAAGTAAAATAAAGTAATTATCGTGGAAACCTTGCTAAGAGCAACTCCATGAGAGATTACGAATCAGTTGGAAATATTATTTATTAAGGTGCAATAAACAAAGATAAGGAAAAGAATTGGAATGGAAAAAATAATAAGTAGCTTTACGAAGATATGGAAAAATTATCAATTTTGAAAAAACGAAATCTCTGGTATTCTCCATCTCATAGTTAAAGTTAAATCGTAAAACCTACAGCAACAAAATATAAGCTAGATGTGTTTAAAATATGGTACAAAAGATTCTCCACAAAATGCAGAAAAAGGATTCTTTCATACAAATGAGATATGGTCAGAAAAAAACGAGGTGGGTCTTATTAAATTGGCAATCAGACAAAATAAAGGAATGAAGAGGAAAGGTGTGTTGAGTGCCCTGATATTCCAGAATGCCAAGAGTCTCATTTTCGACCAAAAAGATATAGAAAAATCCTCCTAATTATTAATCCAATTCCATTTACGTTTGATATAATTTCTTAATAAGAATTTACCGGATAAAAAAGGATTAACCATTCGAGATAATTCATCCTGTAATTTGTAAGAGAAAAAATATTGAAGATAAAGATTGAAAGATCGAAAATTCGAAAATTCGATCAGAAATGTTCGGTTCGATGTGTTCGTATTGTGTAAGTTTAGGATTTGTTTTGTGAAAAGGACCAAAATCCTCTTTAGAGAATATTCAAAGCTTTTACCATTTTTCTCCTCTTCCATTTACTCAAATCTTTTAAACTTTTACCTTTATGTACAAAAGAAAGGAATTGAGAAGTATCGAACGTCTTTATTTCGATTTTAAGCAGTGATATAAATTGTAAGACAAGAAATTCATTTTGAAATGTTCTTTTCGGGAGCTAATTTTAAAAGCTGAAATTAGGTAAGCCTATTAACACCCATTTTATAAAAGAAAAAGCTTAATTCAAATAAAGTTATCATTTTTAGAGGATGCTTAATTTTTAATCACAAATTTAAGGCTTAAGACTTATTTTTAAATACAAATAACTCCTAAGTGGAGACAAACCCGGAATTTATGAATAAATAATTGGACACACTCAAAATATTGTGTAACATAACTTACAATACAACTTACTTATTTATAATACAACTTACTTATTTATAATACAACTTACTTATAATACAACTAACTTATTGATCATGATATTTTCAAGCGTCTCCTAGTATGTTAAATAATTCGGAAAAAGAATCTTATATTCAAACATGCGACATCAAGAAAGTCTCTGCTAAAAAATGTAAATTCAACATACATGGTGCCGAAGAAGTAGCATCTAAATGATGGTCTCAATTGAAGAAAAAATCAGTTTTAGCGTATAGTTGTTTGACTGTCACATTCAGAAGATGACTGTTATGAGTTTAGCTGGATATCATGACGCTGCAAAATATTACTATTCCTACCCGTATGAGGTATTAAAGAGAGATATTTGAAATATTCTTTGCATTATACAGAACTGTTAATATTCATTAAAAATATATTGGCACCTCTTGGAGCAATAGTCCCTGAGAGATGGCACGTGTCCGGCAGTTTAGTGCGCGTGAGCAGAATCCGAACTGACAGGAGCCGATGAGATTTTTTGCCTTTTCCGCAATAATAAACTAACACGGCACAAACACATTCTTGTGCAGACGAAAAAGGGAAGCCGGCAATTCATTGCATAAATATTTAGTGGTCAATAAGTACAATATTTAAGGCGTAATTTCAAATCCCCCTAATTTTGAGCTTGCAATAAGAACAGTGCTTGATTATATTTTGTATCATACTAAGTTGTAAACAGTTTCATTAATTGATTCAGCAATCATTTTGTGGTAATATCTATTCATTTTTAATTTTAGTTATACTTGCATCAAAACAGGTGTCACGATAGATTTAAAGAAATAGTTGTATTGACCCAGTAAAAATTAAATTAAAAATGGTGAATAGTTATTAAACGGCCTAATTTAACAATCACTTTGTATTCAAATCTACTGACCAATAATTAATTATTGGCAATTTTTTAAACAAGTGTTTTTATTTATTGTAACTCCAGACAGTTGGTAGAATTCCATATTGAATTGTTGGGTAATATATCCAAAATAAAACACGGTTTTTGTTGGATTGAATTCTACATTTATTTATATATATTTTAATACGTGACGCGTTTCGTCTTCTTAGGATATTATCAAACACTGACCAAAATGTTTGATAATGTGTTGTCAGTGTTTAAAAATGTCCTAAGAAGACGAAACGCGTCACGTATTAAAATATACATAAATAAATGTAGAATTCAATCCAACAAAAACCGTGTTTTATTTTGGATATATTACCCAACAAATATTTTTATGCTAACTGACAACTTTGACATTTTTGTTTCCATATTTTGTGAACTTTATTTCAAGAATAGATTAGCAATCTTCCTTGAAATTTAAAGAAAATAATTTGAAATTAACTACAAAAGAAAAATATGACGTTGATATATAAATATATATTTAAATAAAGTTAATAATAAACGAAAGAAGAAACGTAATCTGACAAGTAATAATGTTGAATAAGAAAAGTCAAATAATTTTTCATTTAGGAAAATTGTTAAGCCTTGGATAAAGCGCCCCTACTTTCTAACTTTCATTGTCCTTACTGTAAGAGTAGGTATCTACTGTACATCCCCCTAACTGCGGCCACTTTCTTTAATGGTAATAATTTCTTGATAGCTAAATCCATTTTTATTAAATTAATTACCAAATAAAAATTCAAGTTTAATTTTCAGCCGTAAAACTTTTTTATAACTCAAATATCCGACAGTTGAACGAAATTTTGAAATAAACAAAATTTCATTAAAATAAGATATTATTATTTACATTACATAATACGCGTTCCGGAATTTTTATTATTGTATGGTATGATTTAAAAAAATCATGTCATAAGTCAAACTCAATTAAAAATTGGTTTTGATTTTTTTTTATTCAAATCTCAATATAGATGAAGATGTTAAAATGAGAGTCTAGGTATTTACAATGCTTACTTTTGTTTGCATAAAATATGATTATCAAGAAATATGGTTGTCAATAATGAGTACAAAGGTGAATGTAATAAAATGCATTGTCGGGTTTAAGCGATCACTTAAACCAGCCAATGAAAGCCTGTAAAAACATAATTATTTAATTTTTAAATAACTTCTATATCATTGCTGAGATTTGAATAAAAAAGTTAATAAAAATCTAAAAATTGTGAGTATAAAAAATGACGTTGAAAATATTGTTAATTTTATTATACTAAAATGTATTGTATTTAGTCCATACATATTTTTGCTGTGAGATTTATCATTTTAATCTTTAAAAATAAAGGTTCTGGTTTTTTACATCATTGTAAATTTATTTCCCTGATTTAAACTAAGTTGTATTAAGTTTATTAAAAAAATTACATAAAACAGTCTTCGAATAGGTCGAAAATAACCCAAATTCCATTTAATTTCATTGTTTCGAAGACTCCAAATTGATTAAAAATATTGATGTGTAAATCCGCTTACCGAAATTTTTTTTAAGAAGGTTTACTTTTTACATCTGAAAGAACGTTGCTAAACTCGGACCATGGCTTGCATTCGATATAGAAGACAGGAGTTAAAAATGATGATAAAAAAACCTTATTTTATGTGCTACGTTTTGTGCCACGCTTCCAGTTAAAAGGCCAGACAATGGTATCATTATTTTGGCGTGCCGTAGTCGCTATCAATTTGGTCATAAATTGTGTTCGTATTTCATGCACCGCAATATTGTGGCTCTCTCGTACAAGACTAGGCCTTGCACCACACACGTACGTATTTTCTTGTATGTTTTTTCCCCGGTTCACTTTTAATATCGTCAGTGTACCTCCCTGAAACTGCAGCTCTACAACTTTTAATAATGCCCGGGAAATATTTTCGAAATAATTCCCGCACTTGATTTATTATTGTAGGAAAATTCATTGTCTAGAAAATGCACTCATATCTTCTTTCTCGTACGACAACGAGAGATTACAAATTAATTTTCTTAAGGTAAAACTTTATTAACAATTATTTGAATGGGAGTTAAATTATTTGATATTTTGCATATTAAGTCTACGTTTGACCTGATGATGGATCGGTTATTCCGAAACCGATAGCCATAAAAAAGTGTTATTAAGTGATATTACACAAAGTGAATGTTGACTGATAAAGTGAGTGTTAATGTATTATTGACTAACGAATTATTAACTCTTTTTTTGTGATGAATAAATTGTAAAATAAACAGTAAAATTATCGTGTTAATTTTTTATTTATGTCATAATGAATATCATACTTTTCCAAGTAACAATCGTAGAAATAAAGTTCTTAAAAAACTAAAGAAAAAAATAAAGACTATTATTATGATTTGCATACGTGCAGAAATATTTAAAAGGTTCGAATGAATTGATACTTGAAAAAAATATTTAAAAAAAATATATTTGCATAGAAAAAAATACTCAGTAAAATCAGTCTCGATGTGTATTGTTCACGCTCCCTAGCAAGTGTTTACGTAATGGAAACGCAAACGACGTAAAACAAAATGAAATGTAAATCCCCGGGTAGCATGAGATGCAGGATGTGCCCGCTTATAGCGACAGTAAAACTTATCCGTAACTATGGAATATAGAAGGTGTAAATGTTTATGCTCCTACTTATCGATAGTCGTGATTTACGTTAAGTTTGCAATATGAGAAATATACGAATCCTTGGATTTATGTTACTGTAATAAATTTTAAGTCTGACGTACTTACGTAAGAAATTTGCATAGTGTTTTAAATAATCCATCGATTAAACCATTATTATGTACCAAATATTTTTTAAGAGGCAATCATGAAAAATGTAAAATCAGTATGTGCATTTTAATATTTTTATAAAATCTTTCGTAATAATGCAAATGCAGTGAAAATTCAAAGAGAATCTCAGCATTTTCCGGTTATGTTTTTCTTTTGAAACACCAGGCTCCCAAGAGTGGCGAGAAACTCTTTATGTAAATGTCTTTGTTGCACTTCAGTGCGTACTAAGTATCTGCCTACAAGAAATATGTTAAAGAACTTTCCATTCTGCGCTCCTGTTAGTGTCACAGAAGCGGGTGGTAGTGTTTGTGTAGCTATTTAGGAAGAGTTTTCCCCTCATTTTAATCTGCGAAACTTTTTTCGCTATTTTTCACAGAGCTAGAAAAATATTATTTAACTAAAATAGATTAATAAATATAATTTTTTGATATCTCATCAAAGATGATGAAGAATATGGAAGTCTAGGCATTTACGGGGCAGACGACCGTCATAGACTAGTTTAAGTGATCACTTTACACACGTGTAACATTCACCAATTCTACTCATTATTGACAACCACACTACTCAAATACTTTGAAGTTCCATATATATGAAACAATTTCGAAACATTATTCTTGAATCACTAGAACTTCACTAGAGACATCTATTGGTAAGATGAAAAAGAAGCCTTTTATTGAGCAGAAACTCTTTTATGAGTATGTGAAGTCCGAATCCTGGATTATTATCACACACATGAGAAACGCCAGAAAATATCATTTTAATTTTTATTATTTAAGCTTATAATTTTACCAGATAATTTATTTACAACATTTTGAGTGTGTCCAATTTCAGGAGTTCTTTTTTAACATCTCATCAAAGATGAAGAAGTTCTTCTTCATCTTTGATGAGATGTAAAAAATAATGAACAAGTATTTGGACACACTCAAAATGCTGCAGATTTAAAAAATGTTTATATTTAAAATTATTGTGCGGAACCACGCACAAGTGAGGCGTAATCAACATCGATAACTTTTAAATCGTGTTAAATATTAAAATGTTTACGTTCGTGTCATGAAAGGACTTTACCTGTTAATGTATGTAAGTCAAATCTTATTTGAACGCTATAAAATTTGTCGCCCGTTTGTGAGGGTTAAAACGGACGGAATTCCTTGCCACTTAGTCGTTTCTAAATCCACGCGTTGGAAGTTTATTTCCTTCTACCCCTAGTGCCTCTTCGCACCCTCTTCCCCAAGGTAAATATTAAACCAGTCAAGATACCCTACCTTCCCTTATACGTCGGATTTTTGTGAAAAGTGTGTGACATTCAAATTCCTATTCCCCTAATATGGCTGTATCGACGGGAACATTTATTCAGAAATATATTACATAGACATACATACATATATAGTACGTTCAAAGGGTGCCTCAGTGGCTGATATTTACGAATGAAAGCATTTAGAATTTTTTTAAAGCGGGACAAAATGAGGTTTCGTGAATAGATAAATGTTTCCTGATCTAAATATTTATATACCTGGGGCAATTACTCGGTATTCATGAGATGATTTTCAATATCTTGCAATAATGTTATACGTACGGTAAAATACCACAGAAGATCGTTTTAAAGGATTTCTAAATAAATATTATTTCATATGACGAGTAATAGCAATAAATAAAGTCATTGAATTAAATAAAAGTTGTTGAAGGTATTTCAAATAAAATTAGTAAAGCTAAAAATAAGTAACAAATATAATCATTTTAATTCAAAATTTAAAGCGTATTATTTTGTAACATACACAAGGCACAAATAACACAAACTACGATGAAAATTCTTGTATCAACCAATAAAGAAATAGATACACCATAGACAAGTATGATCAGAAATCTTGTTATGTATTATGAATCGTTATCAGCCATCATATAAAAAATAATATGTTATTTGAGATTTAAAAAAAAATAAGTTCTCTGGGAATGTAATTAAGTAGCGGTAATCCGCGGATGCGATTAAACTTTATTTTGTTGTTGCCAAGAATTTTTATTTCAAGTTCACACTTTAAACAGGATACGGTATTTTGTTAAGTATCTTCTGTAAAATATGACTATAGCAAAAAGATATGAAAGAAGGGAAGTGAGAATATGAATTTTTTCATTGTCTCACTTCTCGTAAATATATTATTATATGTTCACGTGTCTTGGATTTGGTACGTGGTACCTACCTAATGCCCAAACCACTGTTCCGGAGTAAGTAAACATAACTAGAGGCGAGATAATCAATAGCCCGCAATTCATTTTACTAAACTCAGGTAACATTTAACGCAATTACATTTTTCAAAATACATATATGGTTTTAAAAAGAAAGGACTAATTGAAAGGTTATAAATGATAAATAATTTTTATTGGAAATATATTCTAAATAAAAAACACGGATAACACTCGTGGCTTCTCGCCGACCGATCACGTGCTGACTTTATTTATTTAAGAGTTATTTAGCTTTTAATCCTAAAATATATTTTTTTAATTTACTGTCACGTTAAATGGGCATAAGAATTAAAAAAACCAAACTATTGTAAATTACGATTTTCGACTTTGACACGTTTTTACGTTCATTTAAAGCTAATCACGTCAATCGGTGCATGTATGATTACGTATTGCGTTTTTCTTTCTAATAAATTTGATACTTTAAAACTAAAAATATAAGCTGGAAATGAATATTTACAACGTAAATAAGTAAGGAATACCAATCGGGCAACTAAAAAAAAATCTTTTAGAAACACACTTTTATTGAATAAAATGGTCGATTTACACCTGTATAACGCTGTTTTCATGAGAAATAACTTCATAGGTGCTTTTGAAATGATTTATTTTACGTTAATGGAGTTTTCGATTCCAATTTAATGAATTTGAATAATAGTTTGATATTAAATATACGTTTCTTTCTTTTGGCGTTATTTAAAATACTTAGTAGTTGAATATAAACGGTATTAATGTACCAAGAAGCTCGTAATATAATAATTCGTGCACGGAGTACAATAAAGTCAGATTTTCCAAGGAAATGCAAATGAATTTAGTTTTCCACGCGAGTATTAAAGGGATGTGATGCGTTTTCCCTCCCAATTAGACTCCGGGGAGTGGCGCTGCAGGAGAACGCGCCCATATTCGAGGAAATATTCACTTGCATTTTGCATTATAATAATATTTCCAGTCAGTGTGAAAAAGGCAAGGGACATATTAATAATACTACTTTGTAAGCAGAAAAATATTACTTTCAAATGCTGGTGCATTTTCATCTGAATATGAGATTTTAACCGTATGATGCGCGATTTTTGTTCCTGTCTGAATGTGATATTTTATTGATGCATAAAATATGTCCTCGTAAATATATTTAAAATTTTTTAATTTTACGTTCTAGTTAATTGATTTCCAATTTTATTGAAATAAAAATAGTATGATAAATATAAAATTGATTTAGCAGTCACTTTGTGGTAAAATCTATCCCCTTTTAATTTAAGTTTTACTTGGTAAATACCAATATTTCTTAAAATCTTCAAAACACGTTTTGTGATACATACGTGTCATGATAGATTTTAAGAAATAAAGGGTATTTACAGAGTGAAACTTAAATTAAAAATGCTGTAATTCAAAATAATATTTTGAAAAATTTTTGTAATATAATTTTGGAGCAAGTCTATTATGCTTTAATTAAACAAGCGCTCGCTTCAATCGATGAAGAGACTCAAAGATCATACGAGAAGGTAATTAACGGATGAATTTACAGTTCACTTTAATCGTTCTAAATCCATACGTGTAATTTTCCTCGGAAAGCTATTTAAGCTTTGGCCATAAAAGCTCGGCTAACGTAAGCCAGCCACTTGCAGTATCAGCCTCCCCGTAGCAGGGCTTTGAGATCTTTTCCCCACAATACAATAAATCTCCTCGCTTCACATACATTCGTACAGCTTCCCTGGTCCGTGGGATCCGTTCGAATCCGTTGCGCGGATTGAAACTTTGTTTTATTCATTTTGTCTAGATCCGCGTGCGGTGTGTGTAGCGAGATATTATTTTCGGATCTGAGAAATGCATTTCCTCTTAGTTGCAATCCTAATGAGAGTTAAAATGATTCAATTTATATTTTAGAGTTGTATTTTCGTTGCATTAGTGAAGTGCAATAATCTTATAGTGTATTCTACACTATATAAGTAAAATAAGATTATTTTCAACATTACATACCTATAAATATATATATATATATATATATATATATATATATATATATATATATATATATATATATATATATATATATATATATATATATATATATATATAATATATATATATATATATATATTTATATATATATATATATATATATATATATATATATATATATATATATATATATATATATATATATATATATATATAATATATATATATATATATATATATATATATATATATATATATATATATATATATATATATATATATATATATATATATATATATATATATGTATATATATATATATATATAAATTTTTGACTCAAATGTTACATTGGAAGGGTATAAAGACAACATGCTTCCGGGTAATTAACGGTCCAGATAATAATGCACCGATTTTATGCAGTACTATGTTCACCATCCAATTGGGATCAAATATTTTACTTCCCTCTAGTACGTATTTCAAAAAGCTTGCCTAGTACTTTTTATAAAAATAATGCTAAAATAATTATATGTTTGTAAGTCAAAATATTCACGAACGGAAACGGATGGAATTTTTTAAAACTCACCGATATTTGTCACGCTGCTGCTCGGTTCTGGACGGTGTGGACACGTGTCCTAAACAGTTGCCCTAAATAATGGATACCCACGCAGGTAGGTACTTATGATAATATCTATCCACGAGCACATCGGCTGAGGGGAGGCTACCGAGGGTTGAGGGCGCGCTGATGCGGTCGGCTCGCTCAGGTGACGTCACACAGGGCAGGTTTCAGTGAGGAGGAAGTGTCACTCAGCATACCTGCGAAAAAGGAGAAAATAACGAGCGATAAGTTTTCGAAATTGGAGTTATTTTAGTGCCCAGATTTTATGGTCAACACTTAAAATTGTTAATATTTATACTTTTTTTACAGAAATACACTTGATTAAATCAATACTTTTTGCACTGTAGTAATAAATCCCTTACCACACCCCAATGGTGCATAGGGCACTGCTTCATATAAACGCAGTGTTATCTCGATCGATTACACATGAAGGAAAGGTGATCAGCCCTCCACTTCAGGTACCAGTCCAGTGTAATATTGAATAAATATTCGTCCGCCTCCGTAGTGTAATGGTCAGCATGCTCGCTTACCGTTCTGGAGGTCCCGGGTTCGATACCCAGGGGGGTTTAATAAATAAAAGTGATTTTTTCACTCTAATATTTATTAAATATTTTGCATTGTACTCAGTTAATAAAATATTTTTCATTTTTAATTTAACTTTAACTTGGTAAATACTACAGTTTCTTAAAATCTATTGTGACACGTATTTCGCATATACTGAACTATAACTTAACTATCCGCATAACTTTATTTTAAAAATGAATAAATTTTGCCACAAAGTGACTGCCGAATGAATTAATGAAATTATTTTTCGATTCAGTAAATTTAATCCTAAATAAAAAAATACTTAAAAAAAACTATGAAAACCAAAAAGATCAATTCAAAAATTAATTTATTATTCTAAAAAAAATGCTGCTAAAAATAAGGAAATCCGTATGATTTAGAACAACATTTTTTTTGTGCAACTAAGAAAACGAGTTGCACGTTCGGTTTGGTTAGCTTATCTTTCTTTTAAATATTAACATAACCCATGCTTTTCATGCAAAATCTGATTAAGTTCGGTAATAGGAAACCCTACTTTATAATTTTACGGCAATTTTAATATTTTTACGGATATTTATTAACATTTAATAACACTTCAAAAATGAACAGTGTTAATTGGTATAGAAATATGTATCAAAATCAAAGTATGGTAAAATACATATTTCCTGAAAATATGTATTGTAAATCTCTACTGTTAGGCTGAAAAGGTTGTTGAAAATCTTGTGAAAAGTGACAAATAGCCGCTCTAGTTAGGACTGTTGTAACTGGTGACTAGCGGAAGGGTTGATGTAGGTAGATAAGGGATACCTCAGGAATATGGCATAATTTTCTCTAATTTATTAACATAGATTATTATTCTTGACCATGCTGACTGCACATTAGTATAATTATTTTGTAATATGAATATTATGTGTTGTAATATATTGTTGTTAATCAAATTATCTATGAATAATGTTTTAAATACAATTCATATACATGTAATTATACAAATTATTCAATCACTGAAATAATTAAATAAAAATAATTTAAAAAAAGAATTTCTAACGAATAAATTTCAAAAACTGATATTAACGAAGCTAGGATAATCGATGACGAACTTATATTATATTAAAAACATGATATTCCATATAATTTTTAAGCAAAATCTAAAAAGATAAAATGATCGGAATGCTGTATTTCCTTGAAGTGAATTCATTGCAAATAATTGATAAATGTAAGTACCGTGAATAAAATCAGCCATTTTAAATATCAAAGGGATTCCATTTCAAAAAAATATTAGAAATATTGAATGAAAACGACAGCTTTTGTACTCATAAAGGTGCTGAAATGTTATTAAGAGTATATTAAGGGACTTTTCACGTGAGAATTTCTTTCTCGGAAGTAGCAATACACCAGTGTGAGATATTTCATAATTTCGGACGTGTTTTAAAGTTATATTATTTGCTGCAAAGACAAGCTGGACTGAATAAAGAAAGGAAGAAAAATGTATTGTGTAATGTCAAAGGAAGAATGAGGCATTGTGAACTGGAGAACAAAAAGAATTGCGAGGGAAGGAGGTAGTATTACATTTCAGGTTTTTGTTTTATTATAAATTATATAAACATGCCTTTATACATAAATATATAAAAATATAGAGATATATATAAATATATAATAATAATAAATACATATGCGTATATGTATATAAATTCATGTATGTAGATAAAGTAGCAAAAGAGACAATTTGCGATAGGGATAAACGTATAATTTTTGTTTAATTTCAGACTTTTTTGAACGATTAATGCCTGAAATAAATTGAATTAATTTTGTTTATAAAATATAAATAAAAAAAAGGTCTCAAGAATGTAAGGGTATTTTTATTAAAATATTAATTGTTATTGAAAATAGGTATCAAATCGTGTGAAGATCACCATTTTATATTGATCTACAATAATTGAAAAAAAGAAACATTGCTTTCCTATTTCCTTGAAATATATGGGTAACATTTTAAATAAAGTACTGACATTATCACCCGATGCTTTTTTATCCAACACCGGTGAAATAATTCAGCTGTTTGAATTACCAAGAAGCAGCATCAATGTTTTGTTTGTTTCTGTATTTTGTTTTGAAATAAGTGAAATACACAATTTAGAGTAGGGTGACGAAGGTATTCGCTTCTTTAAACTAATGTGCTCCCGAAATGGGGTCCGGGGTAGGCGGTGGCTTTGAAGTCACCTTTATGGGGTGTGAGCAAAATAAGGGAGGCAAAGGGTTAACAAAACATGCACATACTTAATAGGGAAATGTGTCTTCATTTGTAGTTTGGTAAAATGGAAACAAGTTATTTATTATTAACAATTTAATATTATTTATTTTAACAGACACTGGATTGTTAACCGTACGGATGATATATCAATATTAAAGGTGTCTCAACTTGATATGAAATATCTGTCCTTTATTATGAAAGAAGATGGAAATCTGAGCATCCCTGGGTTAACGATTTGGCATTTGACTAGCTTTAGTGATCAATTTATACACATGCATAGCATTCACCATTCTCCCCATTATTGAACATCCGCAATGCATTCATTTTAGGGACATGTATATGTGCAATGGTTTTAATTTAATGTTATATTATAAATTATAAACTGAGAAAAAAATGCATAGTTTTTTTAATTTTTTTAATTGGAAATACATATTATATTTGAAATCAACAAATTTATCAAAGGATTGTGAAGAGCGGATAATGTTGCAGTGGTGAGATTGTTTTGGTCAACCACTAACTACCAATTAAGGTTAATTATTATGCAGCAGGTCAAATATAATATCTCACAACATCTGCTTATATTATATTCTATGTGATAACAAACCCTTCTTTATTTCGATTTGATATTCTACATATATTTGTAGGTATACATACGGATATATATGAATTGACCTGTTTTTTTTTACTTCAGTGGTCATATACACGTATACCATTTATTTTACTGCCCTTTTCTCGGTGAAAGCTTAATACTTTCTCGAGAAAATATGCCCATTTTTTTTTACATACAATCTTATTAAAATGAATAAAACGCACACTTTCCTCTTAACCACTTTATTTTTGGTAATATGAGTGGTTTCGATTGATACCTTGTCTTCTCAATAATAAAAGGCGCTTGTCGAAATCGTTTGGAAAAATAGTATGAAAATAAAGTGGTTAAGAACAAACAGCATTTGAATTTGAAATTTTACGTATAATTGTTATTTTCTTTCGTTGCGTTTTAACCCATTTGCACCCTGAAAGTTCATATATCACCGCCCCAAATATACGTGGTGTTAAATTGAGCATTAATGTTAAAATTTTTATTCAAATTTAAAACTTGTAAAGGACCACTTTTTTAGTTTATTAATGTAAACACTATGTAGTTTTGAGAACTACGGATATTTTTGACAACGGTAAAAATACAAATTGTTTTTGTTTGTATATATTCTATATTTTATTGTTTATATTTTCATTTATTGAAGAGAACATTTATTGTTCTTAAAACTAGACGTGTTATGATTAATAAACTCAAAAAAGTGAACGTATGCAATTAATAAATAAAAAAAAATAGAATCATTATGTTTTTCCACAAAGTCAAATCAATAATTATTATTAATATAATGAAGACAATGCGATCTGTCTTGCGTTCATAATGTTTCGTGGTTTGCGATGTGGTGCCTTATGCACTATCAGGTGCGGATGAATATTGAAAGGAGCAGAAAACAAGATGTAATAGTGGACATGGCCATTAAAATCCATTTTCTGTATGACCAAATAAAGAAACGGAAAAAACTTCCAATTTATTATTTTATTATCTTAGTTAGCGATGTACATATTTACTTGAAGCTATAACCAATAAAACGTGAACATGCATTGCCGCGGAAAACTAGTAGAAAAATAGTTGAAAGATTAAGTATTTCAAAACGGTTATGTACCGTTCATAATATATATGAATTTCATCATTAAAGATAGTACAATAGGGATTTCCAGGATATACCTGCCAGTCCCTTCCGGTGATCACATGAACAGGAGACTGGAAGGAAAGTATAGGGAGGAAGTAGGAGAAGGGGGGAGGAAGTAGGTACAGAATCCGGAAATGGATGGAGCCAGCATCAGATTTGACAGCTACCCGAGAGATGGACGACAAATGGAGGAAGAGCAATCAGAAACTTGTTTCAATAAGTAGATTATGTTAAAATAAACACACTTTAATTTTGTAACTCGGTTTAGTCAAGGAAGAGTTTTTCCTATAAAAATCCAGTAAATAACACCGAGGCAAAGTAAAAAAAATATTATCGTCTCTTATCTCATCTTGAGATGAACCATCTATCGTTTTTATATGAAAAAATATGGATGTCTGAGCATCCTAAGGCTTACGACCTGGCATTTAGTAGGTTTAGGTGAACACTTTATAAACTTGTGTATCGTTTACCATTTTGCCCATTATTGAACATCCGAATGACATTAATTTTTGGAACATTTGAAGAGTATGACTGTGAGGAATCGGTTGAGGAATGAGCGAAGAATACAAATCTATTGAGTTGTATCTACATGTGAACGGTATCAGGGAAAAGTATAATTCCATTCGTATAATTTACAAAAGTTCTAAAAATTAATGTAATATATTATATGTAGATGTTTACGATGGGCAGAATGGTGAATGTTACACAAGTGTATAAAGTAATCACTTGAGCCAGCCAAATGCTAGGTCGCAAGTCCTGGGATGATTAGACATCTTTCTTCATATAAAAACGACAGATATCTCATTTCAATTTGAGACACCTATAATATTGATACATCATCCGCAGGGTGAATAATCTAGTATCTGATAAAAGTATGTGAATAAATAAAAATAATAATATAAAAAAATGGTCAGACAGAGGGTAATGGAGAATGCTGCAGAGACATGATTCTTATTCTTCAATAATAAAAATATGTGAATTTTGCCTGAATGGAAACGGTACGTATTTTTCATTATTAATCGTTCGATTTTTTAATAAAATTTGGAACAGAAAAATACGAAAAAAAGATAAAAAGAGTTTCTCGTAAAAAGTAACACTCTAATAATAAAGCGTCCATAATAAGTTATTTCCCAAGCCATTACTTTAAGGGCTATCGCAACGTGCTTTTTTATATTCATATTTATTTTTCTACAAACTCCTTCTTACAAAAAGCAGTCTATCGTTTGAACATCCATAATTAATAACGAAAAACGGTAATACATTTTAGAAAGTAAAGTATCGGAAGGTTACAATACGATATTTTCTATCATATAACCAAACCTGAAAGTAACGTAACTAAAGCAACATCTTTTATATATTGAAAAATGTTAAAACATATAATTAATTATTTACAACAGTTCGAGTATGTCCAAATACTTGTTCTCAAATCTGGATTATCTCCATTAGGAGTTATTTTTTACATTATTTTTGATATCTTATATGGAAGCCTGTGCATTTATAGTCATAGGTTGACTTAAGTGTCATAGGTTGCTCACTTTACACACTTGTAACATTAATCAATTCTACCCATGATTGACAACCAAACTACTCAAATTCTTGAAACTTCTTGATAAATTGATCAAACTCAAAACGCAGTGTACGAGAGTTCTTAGAGACATCTATCTGTGATAAGGAAAGCTTTTCTAATTGAAGATAATGCAGATTTGTGAACAAGTATTTGGATTCGCTCGTAATGTTGAAAATAAATTAACTGGTCAAATTAATAGTTTAAATAGAAATTATAAAAAAAATACTTTCTAGCGTTTCTCAAGTATGTAAATATTATCCTGGATTCAGGACTCAAGTACAAATGAAAGAGTTTTTGCTTAGAAAACAAATTGTGACACATTTTTTTCTGTTTTACAATATCACAAAATTTTACATATGGTTTTCTAATTTTCAATTTCTTATTTTAACAGAAATATATAAAATTTGTTTTAGAATTGTGAATTTTGCACGTGTATAAAATGATCACTTAACCAGCCTATGACAGATAGTAAGCCAAGTAAATACCCAGACTTTTAATCGAAATATTGTGAATAAAAAAATCTGGTTAAATAATAAGGTATATAATTTCTAATAAAAGAAAATGATGAAAATAGAGAGTTGTGACGGCCCTTAACATCAAAGACATAAAAGGATATATAAGGAAAGGCATATCAATAAAAATTTCCTCCCTCGCCAGGGGTGTAACAGGTAGTAGGATGACAATTGCGCCCCGGGGTAGGAGACTCTGTATTATTTTCTCCAGTAGATCGCGTTACACGGCTCATTAGGCTACACCCCTGTCCTCTGGTACAACCCCTTCCACAGCTTCAGGTGAACCAAAGGGTTGACTTTTACATTTAACGTATAAATTGCTAGCTCAACATTTCGATTTGTGGTGGAGTCTAAAAGACTATTAGTTTAACTGTTATGCCTCAATCACGTTTTAAAAAAAAACAACATTACAGCAGATGCGATTCTCAAAGATGGCATTAGACATCTAAAAATAACGATTTTTCATCAATTCTCCAATAATGAAGTATCGATTAACATTTCACGTTAACTATAATATAAGAGAAAATATAAAAAAAAACGTATGAAAAGAAGAACTGCCTACTCCAAGACAATATAAAAACTGTATGAAAGAAAAACTACCTACTCCAAGACAAAATAGAAAACTGTATGAAAAGAAAAACTGCCTACTTCAAGACAATATGAAAAACTGAACGAAAAGATAATCTGCCTACTCCAAGATAATATGAAAAACTGTTTGAAAGGAAAAACTGAAATACCCAAGACAATATTAAAAAACCGTTTAAAAAGAAAAATTACCTACTCCAAGACAAAATGGAAAACTGTATAAAAAGGAGAACTGAACTATGAAAAACAGCTTACTCTAGGACTATATAAAAATTCGGTATGCGAATTGCGGAATTCATTGCGAAGATAATGTTTTATCTACGCAATGAAGATACAACTATAAGTTTACTTCTAAACTGTTATTTCTAATAATATCCGCATTACTAGGAGTTACTGCATCGTACTGTTACTTTTTAAATCAATATTTTTTAATTAGTAAAATTAAGAAAACCCAGATTTGTTAACAAATATTTAGTTGGAACTTAAAATGAGAAAAAAAAATCGGTATAAAGTTTAAATACTTTTCATTAGTAAGGAAGGATATGCCTAAGATAATAATTAATGAACTAAGTAAAAAATGTTTGGGCAGCCCTGTTGCGATGGAACCATTCAAGATACATCACAGATTGGTTAACAAGAATGAAATGGGAGATAACCATTATTTATGTTTTTATTGTTATCTTTCTCCTTTCCTCTCAGAGAGAGCGGTAACGCAGCGAGATGAATATCTGCCAGCGGAATAAAGACTTTATAAGAAATATGGCTACACAATAATTGAGACATTGGCTTTCATTAAGGACAAGTGTTGGGAGAAGCAATTTCTGATTGAAAAGGAAAGACTCATTGTACTATATTTGTCTAAGGGGAGATATGGCTCATTTGATCATTTGCGACTACTATTTCTGATTTCGAGCTTTTACAATTTTTCTCTTCTTAATTGTATTACACGCAAATTACTTAAATATTTCTTAAGAATTATATGAGAATAGAACGCCATATTACCTTGTATGTGCAAACATTTTCTCCTCTTTCACACTGATGCATATCCTCATACACATCCGCCTATTATTTCGACACCTGACCTGACCGCTTTCAAGTATTTGATTTAATTGATTATGCAAAGTTTTACTCGATCTTCCTTAGCTTCTTTTACCAACCACACTCATGTCATATATTTAATTTACTATTTTTTTCTTTACTCATTCGATTTGCATACCCAAACCATCTCAACACACCTTTTAATTTGATCGATAATGCTTATTCTGAGTCATGTATTCTTTCCTTATATCACCATTCGAACATTTAACTTTTTGTCGCATATTCGTCATTAAATAAGCGGAAATAAAAACTAAAAATTATGAACAAAGATTTGGACACACTAAAAATTACATATTCTTTATACCTTAGGTCGATTTCCTTTAAGGCGATTATTTTTCTGCGCCTGAGAGAACGCATTTCGACTGCATTCAGTCTACTTTCATATTTCTTATACCAAGTACATAGTTCAAGTTTATACAATTGTGTCGGGTTAGGATACCGTGGTTAGTGTCGCGGACTCTTGAGTAGGAGTCTCTCCGTTCGAAACCACTCTACCACAATTTGATACCTATTTTTAATAATGAGCCGCTCAGACTCACATAAATAGTGTGAAATTAAAGTATTTTTGTAAATAGTAAAAACACAAATATTTCTCTTTTTATTAAAAAAAAACTCAATAGGGTCGTGACCAGGATTGCATATTTATGTAGGTTATTATTTTTTGATATCTCAACATAGACGAATAAGAACACGAAAGTCTGGGCGCTCACGGGATTTACGACCGTCATAGGTTGGTTTAAGTGATTATAGTCCAGGATTCAGACCTCACATACAAATGATCGAGTTTCTGCTTCATAAAAACCTTCTTTCATCTCACCATAGATGTCTAGTGAAATTCTAGGGATCCAAGAACTATATTTTGAATTTGAACAATATATAGATAGAAGTTCCAAGAATTTGAGTAGAGTGGTTGTCAATCATGGTTAGAATTGGTGAATGTTACACGTGTGTTAAGTGATTAACCAGCTTATGACGGTCGTAAACACCGTAAATGCCCAGACTTCATGTTCTTCATCACCTTTGTTGAGTTGTCAAAAATAATATACAAAAATAATTCCTATAATTGGAGATAATCCCGATATATGAACAAGTATTTCACCACACACAAAATGCTGTATATGTAACATAGTAAAAATTGTTTTTAAGTCTATGCTTTATTTTGTACTCCTATTATGTATTGTTTGCCCTAGTTATACGTATTTTAAAATACTTTAAAATACAATACGTTGCTTCTTGCGGTGCACTTAAGTACTGTTTCACGAGTAGGTACACAGACGTAATTGTAAAATAAGGAAGCTGTTTTATTTCAAAATTTGAGTAATATGGTTTTCAATCATGGGTAAAATGGTGAATGTTACCTAAAATGATACTTAAACCAGCCTATGATGGTCGTCAGCCCCGAAAATGCTCAGTCTTCCATATTCTTCTTCATCTTTGATGAGATGTCAAAAATGTAAAATAACTCCTTTGTGGAAAAACTTAGATTTGTGAACAAGTATTTGGAAACACTCAAAATGTTATGAATAAATTTGAAAATGAAGAAAGCAGTCAACGTTGGTAACTGAACTCTTTTTAAAAAATAATTAATTATTCTAGTGAATGTCACACAAATAAATAAGATCGGGTCAAAAATTACATTTTGTTTATTTAAATTATAACAATACTTGACACCTTGCTTAGTTTAGTCGGTTCCGCTAGAGCTGGTTGTATGAGCATGTGGAACTTTCGATAGTTTGTAGGTACTCCTAAATGGAATTATCTTCAAGCTTAAGTGTCTGGAGAGAAGTCTCATGCAAAACTTTCCATCCCACCTGTGGTGAGTGCTTTTATTGACTCGAATCATATTCCTTATCTTCATTCGCTGCTTCAGAATGAGAAATTTTATCAAATAAAACTTCTGGTAATGCACTCGATATATTGTCGTATTCAACGAACTCCATGCGAGAGAATGTCATTTATTACACACTAAAAGTTGATTTCACAGCCGTCTCTTAGTAATGCCATATTTTTTTTATCATGTTCATACTGTCTGGAAAAAATCTACTTCTTCTTCTTACTGTAAGCCTTGTGGCCTATTTTAAAGAGGAATTAGTCTCCTGCAATGTCGATTTCTAGCTGTCAATCCATATCTTTGGCGGTCTCCCCGGTATTTGTCTACCTTGGAGTTGGACGTGCAATGCAATGTACAATACATGTTTAAAAAAATCCGCATGAATCTTACCGCATCGAAATATTAAGAGTAACTATTTTTTAAATAACAATTCGGTAAATATCTTTTGTTTGTTACATTTTTGAAATCTCAACAAAGATGAAGAAGAATATGAAAATCTAAGTATTTACACGGCTTATGACCTGTCATAGGCTGGTTATGTAATCATTTTACACACGTGCAGCATTCGCGATTCTATCCATGACTGATAACTATACTACTGATTTTTTGGAAGTCATATATCATTAATCTCATGGCACTGTACCCGCTAGAGTCAATTATGGTTGGATTGAAAAAGCTTTTGTTCAGCAGAAACCTTTTTATTTGGATGGATGTAAGATCCTAACCGGATTATTTTATATACTGGGAAATGCCTGAAAACAATTTTAATGCAGTTTATAAATTGACCAGTATTTTTTCACAACATTTTGAGTATATGCAGTTACAAACTTGTTTTCTCCACTAAGGTCTTATTTTTACATTTTTGTAAAATATAAAAATAAATCCGAATAAAATGTAGAAACCCTGATTTGTGAACAAGTATTTGGACACATTCAAAATGTTGTGATTTTTTTTTCAATCAACACAAATGAATGAGAGTTCTTTTTTAATACGTATTTCTTTTTAACCCTTTATTTTCTTTAAAGTACAGAAATATAACATTTAACCACAAAAATCTAAATTGATGATTATAATTTATATTTGAAGCTATAACTTTGGATTTCCATATTAAAATATTAAATAAAATATTACTTTGTTTTAAAATCGATATAAAAGTGATTTCAATTATAGTAATTTTAACGTTATATTTTTATTTTAAATTTATGAAATCTTTAATTATTTGTTATAAATTATTTTTCATGCCATAGTTACGGTCTGAGGATAGAACTCCAAGATGAATGGCGGTAGTTGATAATACCGTCACAATGTAAACGCTCATTTCCTATGCACACATCAAGCCGTAAGTAGGTTTGGAAATACTCCGGCTAATGAGAAATAACAAGTTCCTCGGCTGCTTAACAAGCCGAGCATGTAGTGGGTTAACTTAACATTCTAACTTCATCTGGGAACTTTCCACTAGACTCCCTGCTTACTATGAAGGGTTTCCTTTCAATATTGCGTGAATTAACTATCACTCCAAAGTATTGCTAAGTATATTAATCCAAGTATAAATAACCAAGTAAAAATGAGTTGAAACGTTGGCTTAACTGGCAGTACACACCGGAGTCTTCGAGTACACAACCATGATACACGATTTACACACAACGAAAGTTTGATAGTCCCAAGAATTAAAGATAAATATGGCAGTCGAATACTGCAGTATATCGTTCCAAACTAAAATATGGAACAAAGGCAAAATAAAGGAATGGGTAAATGATCAAGAGTTAATTCTATGAAAATTGTAAAATAGTTTACATACTTAATTTTCTTTTTCTTTTTTGTGTGTATATTAGGTTAAAATGGATAAAAACAATAAAAAACGTTTTTAAAAAGATCTTTACCGACAAGACACACAGGGTGGCTTGGTGGGTCTCTGCAAAAATATTTTTAATTTGTTTATAATTGTGCATTAAATAAATGTACTTTAAAAAAATAATTTAAAAATTCTGGTTCCTACCCTAATGTATGGAGGTGAAGCTAAAAAGAAGGATGAGAGTAGATTAAGTGGAGTCAAAATACGATCTCTCAGACGTATGTGAGGCAAAAGGATGTATGATAGATGTTCAAATGTTGAAAAGAATGAATGCAAGGCTGAGATAAGCATTGGAAATGTTTGTTGAGTGAAGAAAGAGCAGTAAAACAAACTTATGAGGGGAATATATTTGGTAATTGAAGCAGTGGAAGATAGAGGAAACTTGGCATGACCAAGTAGTTGAAATCCTTGAAAGTGGTTAGGTGCGGAGTCGGAATAATCGGCAAGTATGTAAAAAGACATGCATGAATGTGGAAGAGGCAAAGATTGTTTCGAAAGACAGATTGGTGTGGTGTATTGACGTTGAAGCGGCGTGGTGGTTATTGATGGATTATGACGTTCAAGAAGATGTGTGGTATAAAAATACCTAACTCAACTCAACTATAGATAATTCCGAGAGATCGTATGTTCTGTTATTAATTGAAGGACATGTATACAACTTCCGAAATTTGAGTAGTGAAGTTGTTAAATTTTACACGTGTTAAAAGTGATCAATTAAACCAGACTTTGATAGGTCATAAGCTCTGTAAATACTCAGACTTCTTTAAATTTGAGATATCAGAATAAAAAATCAAAATGGACAAAACCCTGATTTCTGAACAAAGATTTAGACACTTTCAAAATATTGTGAAATTTATAATCCATATTAAAAAGATTTAAAGATGTCGCCCATATGTGTTTGTATGACATTTTTATTTCAGAGATACAATAACAGTAAGTGCACGTATATATGTACTTATATTATTTTTAAAGTTGCATACGCATGATACCGTGTGTACACGCGTACCGACATTATGGTCTCCAATGGATTCAGAGTGCTTTTCAGTTGTTTTGTGCCTCTAATAAAGTTCTCGTCTATGCTCCAGGTATACAATATGTCCATGTCTATGTCACGAGGAATGAGACAAGGCTTTCAAGAAACCTCTTGAGCAATGAATCGGATTTATTTGAAATGTTACATGCTTTATAGATATGTAGGTACATTATGATAAATGATTACAATTTTCAGGAAAAAGATATTAACGTCAGTAAGGTAAATATTGTTTTAATTTAGTAAATCTGCCCAAAATAAATACTGTATATGGACAATCGGGGAAAAAATGTCTACTTTGAATCGTTTTGTCCGCTACAGTAATATAATGGTTAGCGCTTTTGTCTTTCGTGCTAGAGGCTATGGGTTCAATTCTCTTCTTATTATTCTTATTACTCTTATCCGCATCCAATGGTGCATAGGGTACTGCATCATATAAACGAAGTGTTCTCTTGATCGTTAACACATGAACGAAAGGTGATCAGCCCCCCTCTTCAGGTACTAGTCTAGGGTAATACTAAATAAATATTAGAGTGAAAAAATCACTATACATATTTATTAACCCCCCCCATGGGAATCAAACCCGGGATATCCAGAATGGTAGCTGAGCGTGTTGACCATTACACTACGGAGTCAAATATATAAACGATCAAAATTGCATACATTGAGGCGTTTTGTCCGCTACCGTAATACAGTGGTCAGCGCGTATAGCTTTCGTGATAGAGGTATTGGGTTCGATTCTCAAGAGAAGTCAAAATAAATATAAGTGTTTTAGGTGTCACAACTTGATACGAAACATCTATCATTCTTTTTATATGAAAGTGTGGTGACTCAGGTAGGTCCCTATACAGACAGAAGACCTGCGAATCTATCAAGTTGACAACAGTGGCGTAGCGGAGGCTATAAAAGCCCTTACACACTTGCAATCGCCTTCCTTTTATCTGTTTTGTTTTATTATATAAAATGCAGTTCCACAAAGGAATGTCAGTTCAAAACATAAACGTAATAAATTATTTATATAGAATTCTGTGGTGGAGACCATGGGACATGAAGAAGAGGACTGGACCCAGAAAATATGGGCTGATGACATTGCTCCCGTCACGGGTAGTAAGTAAATTAAATAACCTTAAATAAGAGAAGCGGTGGAGAGACAGCTGATAAAGAAGAAGAAGATAGAATTGGAGTGTGGAATCACTTGTGTTTATTTTGGAAAATCAAAACCCGGAAAGCCAAGGAATAAAGGTCTTTATTTTATGTAAAATCTATTAGAAAGTTATTGCTGAATCAATGAAGTTAAATATTGGTTTTCGTAATCGTGATTATATTGGGAAACATTTCAAAACTTTTTCATGGTAATTATTTAGATTGTTAAAATATTAAAAATCATTTGAGCTTTGAATAGCAATTAATATTCAGTAATATCCAAAACCGAGTCGAGCTCATATTTCCTTTTATTCATATCGATACATGAAAGCTCACTACGTATATTGGGGCGCGTGTAAAGTAGGTAGGTACCTGCCTTCAACGTAAATCCATTGTATCTATAGACAGAACTTCCTTTACAAACATCGTAGATATTTTACTAATTAAGGCTTTGTAATGTAATATAATAGTTTGAAGAATTTTGGGTTTCGTGAATTTGATAAGGTGAGCCGTTAACTTAGATATTAAATATATATCCACGGAGGTTCAGTTTTCACAGCGAATCGATTAGACAATTTTGGCAGGTTACCCGTAACTTTTGGATAGTATTTTCACGAATAATGTATGGTAAACGAGGGTTAATGTATGTGTGAACTGAAGAAAGATGATAATTTTAATTGTTTGACATGATATTGAGAAAGCTTACGTTATCACTATTAAGTATGTAAAAAAATTAAGAAAAACTTTAATTCTAAGTTACAATAATAAGCATGATATATTTGTTTTATTTTGAAAACAGAATTGTATGTCCGGAATATAGAGTTCTTAAACACCCAGACAATTTGAACCTAAATCTTTCTTGATTTTATTTTGCCATTAGCGGGAATCGAATCTGTTACGCCAGTTAAGCCTCTACCCAACTACGCCACAGCGCCTGTCAATTTCTTTATTATTCGACCTGTTATCTTGTTATATGAAGCATGAAACTTAATAACTATGTATTTATAATGATTTGATTGATTACTTCCAGATTTAATATAAAAATATCAAAATTTAAACGATTCAGATCAATTTAATAAATTGCGATACCCTATGCACTGTGTGTCGTGTAGGCGATCGCATCGCATCGATGTGGTGTTTGTTAACTTGATAGTTAAATGTGTCGGGTTATGATCCCGTGGTTAGTGTGCGGACTCTTAAGTCAGAGTTCCTCGATTCGAACCCACTCTACTACAATTTGATTTATTAAATGAGCCGCTTATTTCTAATAATGAGCCGCTTAGGCTCATATTTGTAGAAAGAATATATTTGTATTAATATTTGTATAAATAATAAAAACACAAATATGGTATTTCTCTTTAGAAAAAAATATAAGGCAAGGTCGAGCAATATCTTAGGAAAATTTTGGTATTTAAATTATTTGAAATGAATATTATGATATTAATCAGGTGGCCCTACACTGGGAATTAAAATAGTATTTTAACTTTTTTTATCACACATATATTTAAAATTTAAAATTTACAATAATGTGTCCTCACTAGGTTTTCCCGTAGCAAGGGCACATTTTACGATACATTTTTTTAAAAATAATGATTTGATCTGACTGTGGCCTAATGATAATATCGATTTCAAGTCTACTCACTTATAATGCAATTATAAATAGATATTTTATGCATAGTTTCATTATTTAATGACTTTATGGATAGTGGAAGCAGGTTATACAGCTATATCGCGTAATATTAAAAGTTCCTTAAAATTTATTGTGTTAATGGGTAGAGATAATGAAGTAAAAGTAATCAAATTATTATATTGATGGAAATGGAAATAGAGGAAGGAAGCTAGTTATTTATTCAAGAAAATAATATAAAAGTATATGATAAGGATTTTTCAACGATTCTTCATATTTACGAAACATTTTCATCAATTTAAATTTTTGGTAGTTAAATAAATGTATTATAATTAAAATGTTACTGTGTTTTAAAATAATATAAATATTTTATTTTAACTAAATTATATTGTCTACCGGTTTCGAAGCTCACCGCTTCTTTATCAAGACTGATTAATACTGACAGTATTAATCAGTCTTGGTAAAAAAGCGGTTAGCTTCGAAACCGGTAGACATTATAATTAAGTTATAATAAAATATTTAAAGTAATTTTAAAACAAAGTTACATTTTAATTAAAAAATGGAAAATCACAAAGTTAGTGCTTCAAATATAAATTATATTTAAATAAACGTTTTAAAAGTAAAGAAAGCAGAATTGATATTTTCAATTCTGGATTATATGCATAAAGCAATATTTAGTATGTGGAATCAATTTATAAGATCACATGTGTCGTAAGAGTAAATTGAGATTCCCGTATACGTTTCAACATATATTATGAGAATAATAGGCAGGCTTCCGTTTTCAAAGGCAATGCTGATTGGGACATATATATAATATTCTGAATTGATGAAATAAAATAAGTCCCACCGACTTTTTTTTGCGTTTTCGTAAAAGGATTTCTTAAAGTAATCCAAAATGCCGGAATAAATTGGTTGAGACGAAGTTAAATTTCCAATAAGTATCGGGTATCATATTTTGCTGAATTTTAAATAAATATGGGTTTCGTAGTAACATAAAAACGAGGAATAAGATTTTCAAACAAAAATATTGAAATATGCCTCATATTTTCCAATTAAAAAATACACTTTTAATTAATGTTTTATAAGAAAAATCTTATCGACACCAACACCAACCTACATTTAAACTCATTTTTGACTGTAATAATTTGTTTATGAATTAAGAAAGGTGAGTTAAGATGGTTTGAGGATATGATGTATAGAAGCAAAGCATGGAAGTGCGTTCTCTCAAAGGAATGTGCGGCAAAACAATGGATCATAAATGATCACATAAGGAAAAAATGCAAGGCTGAGATAAGCATTACCGATAAAATTAAGAGAAGTGTATATTCTCAATATTATTAATATTTAAAGCATTTACTTTGTGGTTAGTCATTTTTACTTATTTTTTTTTCAAAAATGTTAATAATACATATAAGTATTTAACCACTCACCGAGATTTTTATGTCTCACCGTCTCGAAACCGGTAGACATAAAAATCTCGGTGAGTGGTTATATAATAATATTATTAACATTTTTGTAAAAAAAAAATAAGTAAGAAAAGTGTGTTGAGATGGTTTCGGCATGTTACGAATAAAGGGGAGATGAATAAATGGTTAGGTAAATTTCTAATATTTGAGTATAAAAAAATGGAGTTTTATTTAACAATCATTTCTTCTCTTATTATTTTAAAACGTTGTTCCAGATAACCCGTAACGTAATTATTTTCTGTGATTCAAAATAAAATAATAGGAATTTTGTTAAAGCTTACAACACAAGTCGAGCTTATTAGTGAAAATTCGTCCATTTTTAATGACGTCGCTAATCCCATTTTGGGCCGGCTCAAATATAAAAACGTAAAAATGCCATGTACGTGAATTGTACATTCCATTATTAAGGATTTTTTACCGTTATTCTTTTTTTAATATAAAAATATAAACGATATACGATCTCTCAGACGAATGTGCTGCAAAACGATGTATGTCTGATGTTAAAATGCTGAAATAAGAAAATAATGGAACGCTGATATATGTTTCTTCTTCTTCTAATTCTTATCCGCAACCAATACTGCACAGGGCACTGCATAGTACTGATGCAGTGTTATCTTGATCGTTACTTACGCGAATTCAAGGTGATCACTCTTGCGTTTCAGGGACCAGTCCAGGGTAATATAAAATCAATTTCAAGGTCTAAAATCACCAATATTTATTTTCACCCTCCCTAGGAATAGAAACCGGGACCTTTTGCATGGTAGCTAAACACGCTATCCACCACACCACGGAGGTAGACGATAAGCATTACCGAATAAATCAAGAAAACAAAATCATAAAAATTATTTTTTTTTTATAAAAGACCACTTTTTCATTTTATTAATGTATGGTAAAGTTTACTGGAATCAAGAACTACAGATGTTCTCATCAAATCGATGAAAACGTTTGTAGCTGGTGAGAACATCTGTAGTTCTCGAAACTTGTCGTGTTTATATCTATAAACTCTGAAAGTGGTTTAATGCAAGTGTTTTATTTTTATATTGATGGTATTCCACAAAGTTCATGCCAAACTAATAAAATATAAATTAAGAAAGGTGTATTGGGATGGTTTGGACATGTCATATGAGTGTAAAAAGTAAACAATAAAAAAACAATGAGGCAAATGAAGTTGTAGTTAATGTAGAAATAGGAGGAGAAGAAGACCGAGGAAAACTGGACAAAATCAAGTATTTCAAGTATAAGTGGTCAGGTCAGGAGTAAGAATAATCGGCGGGTATGTATGAGTGGTTAAATGAATGCGGAAGAGTTGAAGATTGCAAATTCAAATTAGTGTCTTTTTATTTCTCTACCTACCTTTACAGAGAAACGGCGTGACGATTGTCAAGTTAGTAAGTTTTTTTAAAGTAAAAAATACGATACAGAAATCAGAGTTTTTTCATTTGTGCTTCAGTTATTTATTTCAAACTTTGATGTGAATATAGCCAATAAAGTATAGGCTGTCTCAAGATAAAGATAAAATAGCTATACCATAAAAGATAACGAGACACTATCGTCGACACTAGATGTCGTAGCAAGCCTTTGATAGTTTTGTTAAAAAATAAAGATTATAGAAAACCAATATAAGATAAGGCAACACATTAATAATCGAATATAAAATACGAGTGTTTTTTGTTGATAGTAAGTAATATGGTTTTAGTTTCTCATAAATATAAATTTAAAAAAATATTTATTAAATTACTTTTTTGACATCTTAACATATATGGAAGTCTGGGTATTTACAGGGCTTACGACCTAACATGGGCTGGTTAAGCGTTCACTTTATACACGTGCAACATCCACCAATTCTACCCACGATCTACAACAGCACTACTTAATAAAAAAATCCTAGATATATTGATCCATACACAGTACATACGAGTTCACAACAGCCATCTTTGTTGGATCGAGGAAAGCTTTTTTTAAGCTCTTTCATTTGTTTGTAAGTTCCGAATCCTAGATTATATTCATATACTTGAGACCCGCCTTGAAACATGATTTTAAATTATTTAGAACATTTTGAGTGCGTCTAATTAAAAAAAAACTCTTATCCGCTCTCAATGGTGGTGGTTATCCTCTCGCAGAGTTATCTTGATCGTTAATTGCATGACGGCAAGGTGATCCGCAATGAGCTTCTTCTACCAGTCCAGGGTGATATTATATAAATCGTAGTCATACAGGAGAAAGTGCATTTTTAACAAAAACGTGATTACTATTTGATATCTTACTAGCCTAATATTGCCCTGAAAAAATCCCAAACCGATTTAAAACTTAGAAGTATAATATCTTGACTTGTTAAAAATGACTAACTGCATTAATGTTTATTTTCTCGCCGAGCAAAATTGACTTAAATGGCCCTCTTGAACGTTTTACGTTTTGTTAGTTGGTCACTTTCTCCTGTACAACTACGAAATATGAGAGCGAAAATCATTCATTCAAACTCTTATCCGTACCTCAATGGTGCATAGGGCACTGTATCATATAAACGCAGTGTTATCTTGATCGCTTCCGGTACCAGTCCAAGGTAATATTAATTAAATATAAGAGTGAAAAAATCACTTATATTTATTTGACCCCCCCTGGAAATCTAACCCGGGACCTCTAGTATGGTAGCCGAGCGTGCTGACCATTACACTTTTTGCAATACTGGATCGGGTGTTGGTTGCAAGGTACTGCTAGTAATTGAATGGCGCGGTACAAAAATTGCGTTTTACGTCAGATTGTTAGCGTTAAGTTCGCCATTAGAGATGCACTTCCTGTTTGTGATTGGTCGCGAGTTGGGCGCACCATTAGCCGCCGGGATTTGCATTCGGTTCTGCCTGCCACCGGCTAATTGCCCCCGATACGATCCACCCCTGCCCTGCTTGATCTCAACTCGAACCGTTCACGTTCCTCCCTCTCCTCGGATCGTCCCAACACTGTTCCCGATTTCGATTCTTACATTTCCAATCCGAGTAATGGTCGTATCAAAATTGAGAATTAAATAGTCATGTAATTAGAATGAATAGGGTAGATAATGATACCCTAATTAGACAACGAGCTACAAAGGCTTACACTGCTCTATTCCGTGGTACTATTTTAATTATTTTTATTTTATTTGATAAAGCTACAAAATATTTTTTGAACATAATAATAATAAAACCCTTATACGCATCCCAATGGTGCATAGGGTACTGTATCATATAAACGCAGTGCTATCTTGATCGTTTACACATGAAGGAAAGGTGATCAGCCCTCCACTTCAGGTACCAGTTCATGGTACATTGAATAAATATTACAGTGAAATAATCACTTTTATTTATTTTACCCCCCTTGGGAATTGAACCCGGAACCTCCAGAACGGTAGCCGAGCGTGCTGACCATTACACTACGGAGGTGGACATTTAAAAAAAAAAAAAAAATTCTCGACATTTCAACCTTAAAATCTTTACGAATTTTTATTATTACATTTCGAATTCTCCTAGCAAAAGAGGTCATACGTCAACATTTAAAGTAGAGTTTTATGCATTTATGGGTTAATATATATGTATTTTTTTTACAAATAAACAGGAATAAAAATGCTATCATTTAAAAAAAATATGGTAAACAATAAAAACAATTTGATTAGGTGACCGATGACAAGCCAATGACATGTTGTAAGCCCTGTAAATGACCATATTACCATCTAAATAGATTTCTTCACCTTCGTTATGATATAAATAAAAAATAATTCCATTTTTTTTCCTAGAAAGTGTAAATTTTATAATGAGAGCAGGTAAATAAATAATTATTAAATAATTATAATTATGGAAGTGAAACATGCAGTTGGCAAAAGAAGTATGAAAGTAGACTGAATGCATTCGAAATGCGATCTCTTAGAAGAATGTGCGACAAAACGATGTATGATAGATGTGCGAATAGTGAAATAAGGAAGGAATGCAAAGCTGAGATAAGCATTATCGATAAAATTAAGAAAGGTGTGTTGAGATGGTTTGGACATGTAGAACAAATGAGTGAGGAAAGAACGGTAAAACAAATTTATGAGGCGATGTAAGTGGAAAAAGGAGCGGAGGAAGACCGAGAAAAACATAGCACGATCAGGTATGCCAAATACTTGAAAGCGGTCAGGTTAGGAGTCGTAACAATCGGCGGGTATGTATGAGGAGATGCATGAACGTGGAAGAAGCGAAGAATGTTTGCAAAGACAGAGTGGTGTGACGTTCTATTCTCTCTGCCTACCCCTGCGGGGAAGCGGCGTGATGGTTAGTTAGTTATTATTTATTATCTGCTTCTAAAGTTATGGGTAAAGTTATTTTCATATAGTGTGATAAAAAAGTATTGTGAAATGTGCCCTCGGCTCAGAAAAACCCCGTGAGGGTACATTGTTGTCAATTGTAATTATGTTTTTAATGATAATTTCTTAATATTTCGGAAAATCCTATAACTATGTAGAAGATATTCAAGTAGTTATGGCAATATATTCTACCAACTATTATTTCATAGGGGGTGGGTCGCGGTCCTTCTCTCTGTTATTGTAGTCCCGACGAGAATTAAGTAGAGGCAAATAATCTGACTGCAAGGGTACATACAGACCATGCGCTTATTTTTATTGTGGCCGTTAGACGGAAATGTATTCATTTCTAAAGCATTTCATATGTTATTTGAACGAGAAAAGCAATGCAGTGAACCTCATTTAGAGGATAACGATACTCTAGTAAGAATATTTAGTTTAATTGGAGTATAATTAAGCTTTGGGGTGTCATATTAAAAACGTAGATATATGGTAATACATAGTCGAAATGCGTAATCTTTAATTTTTTGAAACGGATGGTACTCGTTCGTTATTCGTGTTTAGTATTTTTTACAGCTAAAGTTTTTATATGAAACTAGTAAAAAATGTAAAACTAGTTTTTTTTATTCACAATATTTTATGTAAGTAGACGAAGTAACGTACACTTAATATTTTAAATTGAAGCATAAATATAACTTTCAAAAAATTATGTGAAATAAATATGGAAATATTACATACTTTTTATGAAGATCTCTGTTTAAAAAAAAAAACATATTCAACTCAACCTTACATGGTGCCTAGAATGCGTATGTGATTGAAATTTGTATTATGTGGTAAAACGATGAAAATTACACATTGTATAAAATGATCATCTAAATCAGCCATTAACAGGTCATAAACTCTGTAAATGCCCGGATTTGCACATTCGTCTTTAAATATGTTAAGATATCAATAAAAAATGTGATGTTGAAAATGTATTATTTCATTAATTGATTCGGTAGTCACTTTGTAGTACAATCTATCAATTTTTAATTTAAGTTATACTTAGTAAATACCACTATTTCATAATATTAGTACTTCATTTAGAAAAAGTGATATGGTGGTAGTAAAACATAAATTTAAAATGTATTATTTTAAAAACATTTTATTTTTTTGATTGAGTTATCGTAATCCTCAGAATAAACGATATCTATGTACTTACTTTCTGTAGAGACTCAGGGGAGAATTATTTAAGGAGAAAAGCATAAAGCGTAAAGCGTAAAGCGTAAAGGAAGGTGGGTAGCAGATATTATCGTAGGATCACAATACAGTTATCGTATCTCCCCGTAAGCAGCGAGCAGTAACCAGTAACCAGCCACCAGACATGCGATCCTGGGAATATATCGGAACCCACCAACTTCTAAAGAACTACGATCTACACACAACTTTGTTTCTAAAGGGTTATGACTCTTAGTTGTTGTTCAAAAGGTCCACGATAGACAACCGAGCATGTGTGGATATACACAAGTGCATTTACTGTATATCTTGCTGTGTTATCGTAACAGTTCTTCTGTGTTCACACTATTTTGTTTCATTGTGTGTCCAAATTAAATGACTTTTTCATTCAACAATTTATTATTAACTAGAAACTGGATTATTCACCTTACAGATGAGATATATAAATATCAATATTATAGGTGTCTTAACATGAAATGAAACATCTATTGTTCAATATGAAAGGAATCGATTGAATTTTACCCATATGTGGAAGGTATTCAAGACTATCGCAAACATGGTATAGAAGTTTAAAAAATGTGTGCGATATGGAAGTTCAATAAGTGCGAAATGGTAAACGTTACACAAGTGTATAAAGTGATCACTTAAGCCAAAATGCCCAGTCATAAGCCCCCAATTTAATTTTATTTTCAGGAGTCTTCAAATGTTTGAAATAATTCATACATACATTAAAAATAAGGGTATCTGCCAAATATTTTTTTTTACTCAAATCAACCATAGATACTGCTGAAACCTCACACATGAACGACATACGAATTATATGAACATCATTCGTGAATAAAGATTTGAACAGGTGAAACGAATTATGTTATATAAATTATGTAAAAATTTATAAATGAGATAAATTTAACATGTTTTTGGTAATGCAGATAGATAAATCTGGGAAATTTGCGAGATCGAAGATGTCGTTAGGTGGGGAAGGCAACGAAGGAGACAATAGTATGCGCATGTGAGGACAATGGAACCATACAGACTCCCCCACATTGCACTGTACGGCCAACCCCATGGTAGACGACTCCCGGGCAGACCATCAAAGAGATGGATCGATAGCTGGGAATCGACATCGCAGGAGGCTAATCCCTCTTAAAAACGGGCCACAAGGCCTGCACCAAGAAGAAAAAGAAAAAGAAGAAGAAGAAGAAAAAGATAGATAGATCCTATGAAGCTTAATGAAGTTTTCAAAAAAAAATTGGTATATCACAAAGAGGGGTTTTGAAAAATAATGTCTAATTGACGCTCTCGGAACGAAGTAATAATATAAGATGTTTACTTTTAATTGAATAATAAACTTACAAAGAAGAAAGGAACATTAGGAGAGTAAGAAGATTTTATGAGAGAAATTAGTTTTTTCCCCAACGAAGTTAATAACGTTTATAGTGATTGATTACTGCCTTATAGTTCGCGAAGAGAAGAAGTAAATAAACCAGAGGAAATATCGAGAGAACTCCATTGTTATTCTGGATTTTCTATTTGTAAGGAGCGCTTAAAGAACACGATGCAAATTTTCGTTCTGCTGGTTCATTAATAAAACAGTGTCATCATATAACAGACATCCATATTTTCCTTTATAATAATATAATACTTTAGTTTAAGAAATCAATATATCGTAGTCATACAAGAGAAAGTAACCAATTGCATTTTTTATAAAAACGTGATTATTGACTATTTAATCTCTTACTAGCTGAATATTACCCTAAAAAAATCTCAAAGCGAGTTTGATGTTGGAAGTATAATATTGAATTGTTAAAAATGACTTACTGCATTGATGTTTATTTTCTTGCCAAGCAAAAGTGACTTATATACCCCTTCTGAACATTTTACGTTTTTTTAGTTGGTCACTTTCTCCTGTACGACTACGATATATTAGAAATAAGTTTTGTACTTGTATTTCTTGGTGAAACTGCAACATTTTAAGTTTTGTTAGTTGGTCACTTTCTCCTGTACGACTACGATATATTAGAAATAAGTTTTGTACTTGTATTTCTTGGTGAAACTGCAACATTTTACGTTTTGTTAGTTGGTCACTTTCTCCTGTACGACTAAGATATATTAGAAATAAGTTTTGTACTTATATTTCTTGGTGAAACTGCAGTAGATTTATGATTAGATTTAAATTAAATTTCGATTTAATTAAGATAAGTTTTAAGTACTTATTTTTTTGCGAAGTTGTATTTTGTATTATTAAACAACAACTAAGTGTTTCCCGCTTTTATTTCATTTACCAGTGACCGGGTTTCGTCGTTACCGACATCATCAAACTAGTAGGAGGCTGAACAATATTAATTTTGTCGAAAAAATATATAAAACCTTGGCTTTCAACCCCTGACTTGTTGTGTATATAACACGTATGTAGAATTTTGTCTAGCCACCCACTAGTCTCATGATATCTGTAACGACAAAACCCGTTCCTTGGTCAAATAAATTAAAAGTGGAAAAATATAAAGTTGACGTCCCAATAAATCAAAATTCTTATTTTAATTACATGATAAAATTATTTTATTTCATTTTATGGAATAGTACATGTGTACAATTGTACATACGAGAATGTAAACACAACTATTTTTGAGATCATCTGCAGTTTTCGAAACTAGTCGTGTTTACAATAATAAACCCAAAAGTTGTGTTATTCAAGTGTTTTATTTTAATTTTGAAGAAATCAATATTCAATTTTCTATTTAAGATATGAAATAACTCACACTCGAGCGTTTTTTTAACAATATGTTTTTTACATATATATCTGCGAATATAGCGATGGTTAAAAATGCTTAGTATTTCACGCACAGCTAAGTATAATAATAATGTAGTAGAAGAAATGATTACACAACACGAAATAATTAAATAACAGAAAAAGTAACTGCCTACTCCGGGACTTGAATCCGGGAATGTTAAGAATAACTTTATTTAACTACAAAATTATGTCATAACATTTTAAACCTCTGCAAGTTCTGTAAAATAATATTTGGCTTATTTGCATAACGCCAATTTTGCAAAATATCGTCTCAAAGGCTATTACATTTTTCTTATTAACTTGTAAAATGTTATTTTACCAAAAACAGAAATATAAAATGTCGGAATTTAAATTAAATTATTTCAAACCCTTTCTTAGTTTAACAATTTTCATTAATAATTTAGAATTAAGCACTTTGAATGTGTCCAAATACTTGTTCACAAAAAAGGGATTTCTCCACTTATTTTTTATTTTTTACATTTGATCATTTGATCAAGTGATTACTTAACAAGCCTATGACAGGTTATAAGCCCTGTAAAAACCTAGACTTCCATATTCGTTTTCATTTATGTTAAGATGTATTTTTTTTAAATGTTCTTTTATCGACCAGCAACCCGGTTTCGTTGTTACCGATATTCAAGTCTGATGATGTGGAAAATGACGAAAACCGGTTGCTGGCCAATAAAAATAAACGTTCAAATAAGTACATTTTGATATCTCAACAAAGATAAAGAAGAAAATATTACTCTGGGTATTTACAGGACTTACGATCTGTCATAGGCTGGTTTGGATGATGATACACGTTCAACATTCATAAAATTTGCGTACTGCGGTTGTCAAACATGGATAGAATGGTAAAAGTTGCACGTTTAAGAAGTGAACCCCATACAAGTCATAAGCTCTATAAATACCCAGACATCCCTATTCTTCTTCATCTTTGTTGAAATGTTGATTAAAAAAATATAGCAAGTGGAGTAATCCACATTGGTGAACAAGTATTTGGACACAATTATATGTATTAATACAGAAATATTATTTATTTTATATTCCCAACCAATTTCTATTTACACATATTATATTATATTATTAAAAAAAAAACTGTTTTTAACATTATTCTTTCGAATATTTATTACAAGAAAATTTTAATGAACTTTAAAAAAAACGCAAAAAAATGTTTACCGGTGAATAATTGTGGTGAAATTTCAATTTCGGTAAAAATATATTATTTTGGTCTACAGGAAGCTTGCTCACTGAACGATGTAAAATCCTATACTGCCAAAAAAGTAAAGTTAATACAAAATATTTTCCAGAATAAAAACAAAATAATTTTTTTGTTGTTGTTAAAAACTCGGTTTTCGCTAGTTTAAAATAATATAGACGCAACAATTTTGCCTAAACGAGTATGTTGTTTATGCAGAATTATGATATACTCGTATGCGAATGCATGTCATGTCATTCCATTCTGACGAAACGAATATTTAGTTGTAGTTTTAAAAAAAATGCAATAAATTATTTTCACGTGTATACAGAAAAAAACATTTTTTTAAAATAAAATGATGTTCAAATCATGCAAGCGTTGAAAAAATATCTTTTAAAAAAATTAAGTTTTAAATATTTTTCTTAAAAAAAATTCAGGTAAAATTTAACTCAAATGAAATACTTTTGAAATCACACTTTAAAAGAAAAAATATCACATTATTATTTTAAACATTTGACCTGATAAAATCCAGATTTAAATCCTATTTGGAGGCTAGGTAGATTTTTCAGATTAAAATGATATTTATCAAAATGATAGATATTTTGAAATGAATGGTTTGTTTTTTCGAATGATGATAAATTTAAATCAATATAATGAGTGTTTAAATATTTAATTCTTTCCGACTGCAATAATATTATAAAAACCCTTAACTTTCTGTATGACAAACTTATTGAAGATTTTAATTTTATATCTGAATATCGTAATAAACCTTAATTTTTTTAAAATTTCAATCACCTAGAATGATAAAGCGTAGTATTTTAATTTTTCTTTGCATTTTCGTAAAAATGAAAAGTGTGTTTCGTTGAAAATGTTTCGTTTTCAATTATTTTCTAGTTCTGGATTTTTCCTTCATTATTTTGTATTCAAACGTCCATTTAAGGATAAAATAGGAATAAGTGATCTTTACAAGTGGGATGATTACAGTCGTATAATAACTCGCCAGTGCGGCACCTACAGAAATTTTAATACATGGCAAGTAAAAGGTTCCTCGCACGTGCGTTTTACCCAGACAGTATTTTTTCTCTAATTCTTAGATATGCTTCTACTTAAGGTCCAAGTTTAATAGTTTTAAAGCCAATTCCCAGTTATGAGTGGGTGTACTCTATATGATTAAAGTAACTTTAATTCATATAACACATTTTTTAAATAATTCTAGGGAAAAACTCTCGCTGGCAATGTTGAGTAATAAAATTTTTAATGAATATTTGGGCACGCTCAAAATACTGTGTATAAAATGTTAATGATATATGTAGGAGTGCCAAAAAATTTAACAGTGTGGTTGTCAATCATGGGTAGAATGGTAAATGTTGCACTTGTGAAAAATGACCACTTAACCAGCCTTTGATAGGGCTTAAGCCCTGTTAATACTCAGTTTTCCGTATTCTTCTTCATCTTTGTTGAAATGTCAAAAAAAATTGCCTAAGTGTTATGATGTTTAACACAATTAAGTCTCAGATTCGAATCCTAGATTTTTAAAAATAAAGTAATAAATACACAAAAATCTATCTTGATAAGTATGGTTCCCAAAATGAGGAATTATTGTATAATGTCATATATTTATTACTTGAACATTTTAAATCTGTATGACGTATGCGACTTGCTTCCGAAAAATCGCTGTCTGAACGATGCGACTCAGTTTGCACGTGTACGGCGCTTTTATGCACTTCCTTTACCCGGCACGGTGGCTGGCTAGTTTCGGTTGCTATTAGCAGCCAGTCATTTGTATTATCCCGCGGCTGACCGGAAGCTGCTCCGTGATTGCCGCAGCGGCGGATGTTCCTCCCCCGAACAATGTGTTCTAAATTCAAAAGTCGAACCGAGTATGTGCTATCAATAACCTTTATTCGAGTGAACAGACCATGGACTAACCAAGCGTCTGGTGAACAATATGGAAGTATGGTAATATTTGTGTATGTCGGTATATATATATTTTAATCTTTATAAAAAAGGTTGAGTTCTCTTGTTTTGTATTTTTTTTATTTATTTAATAAAGTTTTTTTTATACAATTTCTATAAACTTCTACTAAATAAAATATAGTAATTTTACCTTTTTATAAAAAAAATAATATTTGCCAGTCACCCAGCGAAAGGATGTTTCTGCCAGTGTCAAGTATTATTTTTACAAACAAAATGATTATAGAAAAAAAATAATATCAATTAATTCAAAATTTCATTGTTAAATAACTTTAGTTGTGCTAAGCCCCTACAAAAAAGAGACCGAGCTCTTGTGCTTGGAGAGGGACTTTTTGTGCTTTAAAAATATAATTTTAATACGCGTGTTTTTATATGGATGTGATAGGTTAAAACAAGCTTTTTTGAACGCAATGACGACATCATCTGTTAAACGTTTCAGCAATACATACAATACTATGGTTGTTCATGGCGGGCAGCGTGCTTCTTGACAGCTGCTTAAATTTCACTTTAGTCTACATTTGACCTGATCATGGAATGGTTATTGCGAAACCGGTATGAAGTAGTGTTTTTAAATGGTATTACATAATGTAAACGGTGAATGAAAAAGAGGGTCTTATGATAAATATATAACTTTGTTTTGCTTCAATTGTTATTTTTCAGGCCTTACTCGCAATCACATAATTTAGTCATCGTTCGGCAACGCTTAGAGCCGCACGTCGTTTCACACCGTTTTTTTGTTGTTGAATAAATATTGTCTTTTTTCTTCAAAATCTTTATTTATTTTCTTCATTTCAAAATCATATATTTATTTCGAAGAAAAACTTATTTCTTCAATACAAAAACGATGTTTAATAAAAAAAAACAATTACGTCAAATGTTACCTGGGCTTAGAGAAAGTTCAGTTGCTATATAACATTTATAGGGCCTTAATTATAATGGCAATTCTGTTCATGATTTTAATTTTTTTCAGGCCTAACTCACAATCAAATATTTCAGCCAGCGATCGACAACGCTTGGAGCCGTACGTCATATCACACCGATTTAAAATAAAGTAATATATGTTATTTGTTTTTTCTTTCATCACTTTTCTTTTCAAAATCATATGTTTAATCAATTACTTCAAATGTTAACTGGGTTTAGGGAATGCTAACTTAAGTTAATGTTTGTAGGGCCTTTGTAGACAAACATATCGAAATCTTCAAGTGCACAACCATGATTGCATGCACAACACGATTTACCACAACGAAGGTTTGATAATCCCAAGAATTAAAAATAAATATGGGAGTCGAACACTTCAATATCGTTTCGAACATTTTTAATTTGTTGCCGATGGAATAAAATATGGAACAAATGCAAAATAAAGGAATTGGTAAATGATCAAGATTTAATTCTATGAAAATTGTAAAAAGTTTACATATTTTAATTTGATTTTTTTCTCTCTCTTTTTTGTGTGTTTATTAGGTTAAATAGATTTAAAAAAAAGTATGTAAAAATAACTCCACCGACAAGAACACAAGGTGGCTTGGTGGGTCTCTGCAAAAAAATATCTTAAATATGTTTAATAATTGTTCTTTTATATAAATGTTTACAATTTTTGTAAATAAAAATAAAAACAAATCTGTTAATGATTGTCATTTTTTTACACAGAATTATTGTCTTCAGGTACCTTGTGTGTATTTATATTATAAGGTGGCACACTTATTTATATTCTTGCCACTATATAAATTAAGAAAGTGGTACATTGAGAAAACAAGAGGCTTCATTTGTTTCATAGCTCGTATTAAGTAAAGGGTGTCGGGTTTTCATTACCACTCCCATTTTCACAACGCGAGACAATTTTCAGGGGAAGACATACATTTTAAACAGATACGGCGATATTTCAACTGCCGAGACAAAGAAGCAAGCAACTTGTGTTGGGATGAGCGGCGAGATGATATATGGGCGATGTATCTGGTGATAAGTTTCTACGTATCTACTACAATCACTTATACGTTCCCGGTATCACCTTGCGTTTCCTTACAAAGTTCTAAACCGTAATCGTACTTGAAATCCCCTCGGAAAGAACCAGGAGTGTACAATTTTGAGAAATTAAATGTACGTTGATGCAAGTATGCAAGCACAATTGTGTTAGTTTTTTTTAAAATATGTTTTTTAAGGAAAACTTCACATAATCAAGTTTTTCAAATACTTGGTTAGGCGTGGTTAGGTCAGGAGTCGGAATAATTGGCGGGTATGTATGAAGAGATGCATGACTGAAGAAGAGGTGAAGATTGTTCGGAAAGAAAGATTGACGTGGCGTTCTATTTTTCCTGCTGATCCTTAAGGAGAAATGGTGTGATGGATAGAAAATTTAGTTGGTTAATGCACAAATTTTATTAAGCTTAAAAATTATCAATTTCAGAATTTGGTCTTCCACCTCCCAGGAGCGGACCGGAGAATAACAGGACATAGGAAGAAGAAAGAAAGAAAGAAGAAGAAGAAGAAGAAGAAGAAGAATTTCGATAAATCAATAGAGACGAAGGAGTCTATTCCGATGGAAATAAAGAAATGAAAGCATTTACAGGGCTTAAATTGGATAGTTAAATGATCATTTTATATAATGTGTAACATTTACCATTCTACCTCACGGTGAACTACCAATTCCGTTTGACTAAAAATCCGTTTTTTGATATGTGAAACTTTCGTATTTCTTGAGTTTTTTTAACTATGGGTTTTATGAACATCAACTAACTATGCCTTTGAATATTTTTTTATGGGTTTTTATTTCATGTTTATACTTGATATATATTGGGTACGTTTGAAAAATATTGATCGAGTTTTCTAAATTTCCGTACAAGTTTATATTTTTTTGAAAATCATTTTAAATCGAATAAAATTATTGATTAAAAAGAACATTGATATTTGTATTTCAACACTCGAAAATTTTTATTCTTTAGATTATCTTAATAACATAGTTGTTATTTCTATTTTATTGTTTTTTGCAGTAAATATCGCTGACTTGTGTACCTAAGTACTCAGATTTTGCTTTGTTTTAAAATAAAAAAAATTGAAATAAGTGTTGAAAGACGAAAAAATGATTGCATTTCATTGTCTTGATGATAAATTATACATATGATGAATGATAAAGAGAATGTTTAATTATGTAAAAAAAATAAAGAAATTAACGATTGAGTATTTAAGTTAAACAAACATTTGAATCACGATTTTCAAATAGTTTTTTATTTATTGACATTCATGGTTTTTCCTGAGAACTTCTCATTTTTCTTACATCTGGGATCTTACAAAGTCCTGGAGGACATTGTAAAACGGAGTGTCAGTTGTTGATTTTGTAAAGGACTCGATATTGTATAGATAATATTATATGTATGTCGTATATCTAGTGACGTGAATTTTATTCGTTTCTTTTATTATTTTGTGCACCTGGTGTTTGGATTTTACTACTCTGTCAAACGCGGCATGAACAAGCGTAATATTGGTTTACAAAGCTTGTTAAATTCGTCAAATTTATAATATTTTTTTCAGAGTCAAGCGGTGAAAATATTTCATTAAGAAATACAATGAAATTGATATTTGAGTAAATGACGATGGTCTCTGTTTTAAGAGATTTTTTTTTTAAATTTCGATTCCCTCTTAACTAAGTTAACTAAGTTAGAAAAAGAGAAAAAGGACTTTGATATAAAAAATGTATCAAAATTTTATGTTAGGGAGTAGGACAAAAAACCTTATTATTTTAATCCCTTTTTCCATTTTAAATTTTAATTTGTTCCAGTTCTTACTATGATAGATATTTTATCCTGTATCAATTTATCGTCGTTATTATTAGCCTTTTGAATTATTCACCGTAGTGAAATAAAAACATAAATTACAGCAGTAATTTAAACTTATCGTAACGTATTTTAAGGCGATCACCAGTTTTTATAGTTTTATGTGATTGAGGTTTTGAGAAAAATGGGCCTTTGATTGAAAAAAGAAAGATTATACAGTAACTTTTGTGAATTTCTAAAAAATTGTGGCTGACATTGAAAAAATTCTTTAAAAAAATCATTCTTTGATTTTCACTCCTCATATACCTAGTAACATATATCCTCTCTTAGTAAGACGTGGAATAATAATTTGAACGTTGGAATATTAAATAATGATGGAGTTTAATTAATTATGTTCAAGTTCTTTGAAGTTGTGTATGAGCTCTTTAAAAATTTAGGCAAAGGTTTATCTTAAGGTAAAGTTAAGAAATGGGGGTGTTACTGTTTGAGAACAAAGGTTATCGAGATAATATCCGATAAATACCTTCGGTTACGTAAGTAATTAAAATTAATTGGTAAGATTTTCAATTAATGAAGCCAGAATAATTTAATATAAAAATAAAACGCTCGTGTAAGACCAAGTTGAGTTTATTATTACATAAACGCGACTAGTTTCGAGAACCACAGATGTTTTTATTCATAGGTAAAAATATTTTTACTTTTTCATGAGAACATCTGTAGTTTTCGAAAGTAGTCGTATTTACATTAATAAACTAAAAAGTGGTTTTAAACAAATGTTTAAAAAACATTATATTCAATTTACCGTGTTATGTCACAAAGTTAATACTAAATCAATCAATAAGTGGTAATAATTTGTTTCACCGTTTAAAAAATATCAACTGGTCCAAATACATTGATTTGCTAGAAACTTATAAATGTAGTGTGATTTTTTTTGGAAATAATATTTTTGTCTGATTAAAAACTTGAAATAGTTTTTTAATTCAAGTAGAAATCGAAATATGGTATTTTTTTATGCATTTTATATAAAATAAATTAATTCAGTGAATTTTTCTTGTTGTTCGACATAAAAGTGTAAAAAAAACATCAAAATAAGTTTCAATAATATTTTATTCAGGAAAATATTTGGATTAAAAGTTAAAAAAATTAAATCTTTGTTAAATAATAAAAAAAAATAGAATACTTGCAAATATTATACTTTATACTTACAATTTTATTTATTTATTATGTATTTCACTGATTAATCATTTTTTTACAATATTTTGTGTGTGTGTTAAAAAAATCCGGGGTCTCTGAGAATTATTATCAAAACTTATTAAATTCCCTTTCTCATTAACGGGACTAACTAAGTATTAAATTTACCATCATTTTGCACGTGTACACACTATTAAATTTTTGATAAAATTTTTATACCCAAATAAGTTGAGGTACCATTCAGACTTTTAATATTCTTTTCCATATTTTTTTTTGCCGCTCTTTAGATATAAATAAGATATTTTTAAATTGGGTTGTATTAGTATATTGTGTAATTAAAGAAAACAATAAAAAAATGTTGAAACATTTTCCGCTTCCATAGTGTAGTGGTTAGCGTGTTTGACTATCGTACTGGAGGTCTCAGGGGTTCAAAATAAATTAAAAAGATTTGTTTCTATAAGATTAAATAATATTATACTGATACCTGAGTCGCAGAATAGGATTGATCACCTTACTTATATAAAGATCAAATAAACATTGCGTCGATTCAGTGTCCCATGCACTACTAATCCGAAGAAGAAGAAGAAGAATATGATTTATCATATTTAAAAGAAATTTCTTACCTTACAAATTTATTCCGATTATTCATTGTTTAAAGTTTTTTATTAGTCTGGGTACGTAGTCAGAAGAAAAAAATATTTTCTTTTTGGTAATATTTTTTTATTCATTAAAATGTATTTATACTTGATAGTTTTAGGAAAAACCAAAGATTCATTGAAATAATATGTATGAGAAAAAAAAATGACTTAGTACTTTGCAAATAAAGTTTTAGTGAAAGTTTTGAATAGTTAATTTACCGTGTTCTCTAGACCAACTTATTAAATTTTGTTAAAATTGGTTGTCATGGTAAATTGAATTTGTTTGAAATAGTTTTATAAATAAAATTAGATTTTGTTTACTTGGAAAAATTCATGTTTTCAAACGTTTGATAAATTAATTGTGGAATAAAAAAATCTTATTTAGTTTTTAATTGAAAAATGGCGTAAGTAAAATATAATTTCTGTTCTATTAAATAAAAAAATACTTCTTTTCTTTTAAAAAAATAAAATTGATTTTCATCGTATTTCTTTTAATTTGATGAAAATATTACTTAAACAAAAAGTTTTAAAGTTTTCGAATAATAAAATCTTATTATGAGATATTCTAAAAAAAACAGAAAAAAATATTTGATATTTAAAAACTTACATAAAAAGTTTTTCAAATTTCGAAACAAACAAGAAAGTTAAAAACTCACGTATCGGCTGCCAGGAGTGCAGAAGGTGAAGGGGGATGATTCTGGCTGGCAGGGTAGAGCGGTGCGTCTTCATCCCTCGGCGTTGGGGCTTCGACTGCCGCCGGGCGCCTCTGCGTCTGCCGAAGTAGGGGGAGACCTACACCCCCTGCTCCAGATGCCGCCCTGGGATTCCCGACCGGGACGCAAGCGCGCCCGACGGCCTCCGGAAACGCACGACCGTCCCCGAATCCAGATCTCTTAAACTGGAACGAATGCACAAGAAAGAAGATAAGATTCACCCCCTTGGTAATCTCGGGGATTTTTTTACTTCCCTCTTTATTTTTATGTCACTGTGTAAATGCGACGGGTTTATTTTGTTCCTTCCTTTTAATAGCGGCGCGGTTTCGGTATGGCTGAGGAATGGTTCTCCTAAATTTATATGAAATTAAGGTTTCGTTTTCAATTTGATTTCGGGCAGATTCGGTTACGGGAGCTTTAAGTGGAATCTCGGTGGACGTAATTATTTCCCTAACGAGAGAGTTTCACGATTTTAAATCTTTATACCTCAGCACATCCGATGTCAAAAATCACGAACTTTTCCCAAAAAATTCAATGAAAATTTTTGTTTTATTTATTTTTAGATTTAAATTAAAATTTGAATAGTATCATTTTTTAATAATCGAATTTACATAATTAGAGTACATACGTATACATCGAGGCATTTTCATAGAAATATATAAATATATTGAGCAATGTTACACCGAAAACAAAATTGAAATCCTAAGGCCCTCTAAAGTAATAACAGTATTAATAAACCGAATGGCAAAAATGATAAACGGATTTTACCACTTAGACAACCGTCGCAGTGAATGGGGCGTCAAACTTTACGTCACCAATAAACAAACCAAGTTTACAGCTTTACCAAATAGAGCCTTTGTCACCCCTCGCCCCTTCTCTTTACTTACTCACCCCATCTTACCAAACATCCCAATATCCGCTGTAATCAGCGTTTAAATTTGTCTATTTAAGGGTTTTATTTGAATTTGACAAGTCCAAATAAAGGGTATTGTTGGAATTAATTAATGTTATTTTTATAAATAAATTTACCTCATAATCCGTTTAATTCGATTTTTGTCTACATATAAATACAATTTGTTTATCTAAAAAAAGTGAATTATTTAAGTTTTTTATGTTTTATTTTCCACCTTTATTTTGTATAATTTTTAGTGCATATAATTAGCACACTCGGCTACTGAACTGGAGGTCCCGGGTTCCATTCCCAAGGGGAGGAGGGTCATATAAATATAAGTTATTTTCACTGTAATATTTATTCAACATTACCTTGGACCTGAAGTGGGGGGCTGATCAAATTTCCTTCATGTATCAAGATAACACTGCGTTCAAATGATGCAGTGCCCAATGTACCATTGCGTGCAGAAAAGGGTTTGAAATATCAGACACTGGATTATTCACACAACTAATGACATGTCAATATTATAGGGGTCTCAACTTGATATGAAACATCTATCATATATGAAAGAAGATGGAAGTCTGAGCATCCCAGGACTTACGACCTGGCATTTGGCTGGCTTAAGCGATCACTTTATACACTTGTGTAACGTTCACCATTATTAAATATCCATATTGCATTATTTACAAAAAATTAAATAATGTGATAGGCTCTAAGCATATAGGCAAGTCGTAAGCTCTAGAATGCTTTCATCTTCTTTCAAGTGAGATACATATTGCATTTCAAGTTAAGATACTTATAATATTGAGATTACCCATATTCATTTGAAAATCTTTTTTAAAATCAATTAAAAAATAAGCTTAAGTCAAATTACCCTAGTTAGCGAAGCAACATGCTCAATCATCTGCATTGTGTGACTGGGATTATATATTTTTTCGTTTAGGAATTTTAAGTTGTACCTGTGCATAATAATTATTGTGAAATAAATTTAGTCATTTCCTTGTCAGTACCCTCTCCCCAGGCGGTCAGTCATTAGGGCGGATCACGTGGCCCGGGGGTCGGTAGCAGTAGGCAGTAGTCAGAAGGATGGGGAGGGTTGGATTAGCGGGCCGAGTAGTATTATAATGCAAACAGAAATCTCGTGTGATTATAATATTTCATTAAATTCTACATTTCAGAAAACGCATGAAATTGGAGTATAACTTATACGAGGATTCCATACGAAATTGAGTTAATAATGATACTATACCCATTGTCCGCCTCCGTAGTGTAATGGCCAGCATGCTCGGCTACCGTTCTGGAGGTCCCGGGTTTGATTCCCAAGGGGGGTAAAAAAAATATAAGTGATTTTTTCACTGTTACATATATTCAATATTACCCTGGACTGGTACCTGAAGTGGACGGCTGATAACCTTTCCTTCATGTGTAAACGATCAACATAACACTGTGATTATATAACGCAGTGCCCTATGTACCATTGGGGTGCGGATAAGGGTTTTATTATTTTTATTATACCCATTAGAAAATAAACAACAGATATTTAAATATCATGTCAATAAGAAATAACTGCAGATTTTTTTTTTGTTTCAGAGGACACGGGACTTATACTAATGTACGATAAAAAGAGTGGTCAACCAACGGTTTCAGATTCACCCATACGTTATTTAAATTTACCTATAAAAATTCATAACTTTAAAAAAAATACATAAAATTTATACTGTAAACCCTTAATATAACTTATTTGTAAATTAAAATCATTTAATTTTACTTCATTTTGTCATAAAAATTATGTTAAATCATGGTTTTCAACTCCTGCCTTATTGTGTATACTACATAGAGTTTTGTTTAGTCTCCCACCAGTATAATGATGTCAGTTAACGACGAAACCCGTCACATAAAATAAAAGTGAAAAATACTATGTAGGTAGTTTTTGTTTTATATTAAGTACATAATCATTTAAATAAGTTTGTAAATATGAGTTTGAATGTGAAATGTGTGATTGATAATTAATTTTTATGTAATTATTTTTTTATGTCACCCAACGAGAAGATAAAAATATAAGGTAACATAAATGAAACTTTATATTTTATCAATGCCATTTTTTGGTAAAAGTGCATTTTATATAGTAAAACAACTATATTTGTAGCTTTTTTAAAATTAAATGAAAGTCTAGACAAAAACATTCAGATAAAAAACAAACAGTTTGTATTTTAATCAGTTAATGAGAATATCTGTAGTTCTCGAAACTAGTCGTGGTTACATCAATAATCTAGTGGGAGGCTACACAAAAACATTCAGGTGAAAAAAAAACAGTTAGTATTTTAATCAGTTAATGAGAATATCTGTAGTTCTCGAAACTAGTCGTGGTTACATCAATAATCTAGTGGGAGGGTACACCAAAAACTTTCAGGTGAAAAAACAAACAGTTTGTATTTTTATATATTGATGAGAATATCTGTAGTTCTCGAAACTAGTCAGGGTTATATCAATAAACTTAAAAAGTTGTCTTATACAAGTATTTTATTTTAATATTGAAATCATCATGCTAATTCATTTATCAATTCCAAATCAATGAATATTAATGTTTTTAATATAAATTTATATTACCTACCTAAAATAAAGCTAAGCTATATTTTGAAATCATTTAAATATTGTATATAAAAGTAGCATTAGACCGCCGTCAAAAGTAATCGCACGTTATAATTAAAATAACGGGTCGTCGTACGTGTTGTATGAAACGTTTGAGATAGTTAGATTAGATAATATTAGGTAAAGGAGATGTGAGGAACCCTTTAGTGAACAAAGCTCTAATTTCAGCGTCTAATCCGACAGCGCGGCTCCGTTCCGAGGCTCTAGCCGCGGCCTACGGAACGTGCGCCATGAGCCTAAATAAACTCGTATGGAGGTACGTGGCAGTTTACAATGCGGGCCATAAAAATGTAAGCTGCACGTTCGTTATTTTCATATTCGTTGATTAAAAAATTGATTAAAAAATAAGTAAAATATAAAATATTTCAAAAATCAATTGCCGTTCGTTGGATATACAAAAACTGGAAAATAGCAACACCGATTGTTTTTTTTTGTTTACAACATTTTGAGTGTGTCCAAATACTTGTTCACAAACCTGGATAGTCTCTAAACAAAATCTTATATCTCCTAATATTATTTATTGATTTGGGGTTTAATTTGTAGAACTCCATTTTAATTTATGTATTAATTTTAAATCAAACACAGATTTTTTGAGTCTACAAGTTGTATTTTACTAACAAAAATACAAAAAAAATATATTGTGACAATTGTTTCGCCTTGTTAGGGCATTATCAAACGAATGTTTATTCGTTTGATAATGCCCTAACAAGGCAAAACAATTGTCACAATATAAAATTTTTATGTGTATGTTTTTATGTGTTTAATAAAATACAACTTAGTAGACTCTTAAAAAATCTGTGTTTGATTTAAAATTAATACATAAATCTCCTAATGTTGTTCGCAGACAGCTTTGAAATACGCAATGGCCGCACCATCTGTTGAACGTAACAGCAAAACATCCAAGACTAAAAAACATTGCTCATGGTGGACAGCGTGCTTCTTGACAGCTGCTTAAATATTGAATACCCATGAGTACAGCGAAATTGTACCTGTTTGATTGTTTCTTTTCCATTTAACCCAACTGAGACATAGCAACGCTTCGCCGGGATTCATAATTTATCAGTCATAGCTGTTTCACCTTTGAGGCAATTATCTAAGTGTGTCGATAAACATTTTACACCTGTTAAGTACAACATTATTTTGCGTAGATTTTTTCGATATAATTGATAACACCCTCTGAGGTTTTTTTCTAGGCGAAATCGCTGTTAAAAAACAAATGAATGCAGTAAAATCATAAACCGTGTTTAGATTTGTACTAATAATAGGTACTATTTAAAAAAAAAGTGTTCATAGCAATTCTTTTTTCAAAGGCAATTTTCTAAGCGATTATCTCTCACGTGTCTCAATTCACGGGGCGATTTAGTGGACTAAAAATACCTGAGAGACCTAACAGTAATACCGTATTGCAGTCATCCCGCTTGTAGAGCTAGAGGTTACAGTCGTGGTCGGGTTAGGTTAGAAATTTGTTATCTGAACGTTTTGATTTTACAGATTAGCCGTATCAAAAAGGGGTAGCTAGATTTATTTTCTTGTGTCTGAAAATATATTTTTTTTAATTTAACGCGTGCACATGATCTACCTTCACGGTGCAGTGGTTAGATTGTTTTGTCTATTCCCGGTTTGATTCTCAGGGAGGTAAAAATAAACAAAGGTTTTTTTTTCATTCTAATATTTATTTCATGCAAATCTTGGCAATCAATTTGTATTATTTTTTAACATCTCATCAAAGATGAAGAAGAATATGGAAGTCTGCGTATTTACGGGGCCGACGACCGTCATAGGCTAGTTAGTGCCCAGACTTCCATATTCTTCTTCTTCTTTGATGAGATGTCAACAAATAATATGAAAATAACTCCTGTAATTGGAGATAATACAGATTTTGTGAACAAGTATTTGGACACACTCAAAATTTTGTAAATCAATTTGTAGTCACTTTGTGGTAATACCCATTCGTTTTCAATAAATGAATGTGTTTGTATGATTAGTGGAGTACTTTTTCGCGTCAGCGGCGTATATCCTATTTGAGGCACTTACCACAACAGGCACGCGTGGTCCGGCATTGCACCTGCAAATGGCGACTGCCACAATTATGATTGGACTGGACTATTGCCTTTATTGAATGGCCTGTACTTTGAATGTATTATACCGTGCTCACTACACAATCACGCCGGCTCGTGTGGTATTGGAACCCATCAAATCCTATCCTCGTCATCCAAAATGGAAAAGAAAAAAAAATGGCGCGTACACCACCGTACACGCTATAGAAGTTAATTTTCTTTTAAAATAAAGAGTAAGAGAGATTAAATGAGACATAGAGAGAAAGAGCATCCGTCCATCATACCCACCGATTATTCCGACTCCTGACCTATCCAAATTTGTGTATTTGAAGTACTTGATCATGTTAAGTTTTTCTCGGTCTTTCCCTGCATCTATTTTCAAGTACATTCGCCTTATATAATTGTTTTATTAACTCATTTGTTCCACATATCCAAATTGTCTTTGTTGGATTGCTCGGGAGTTGTCTACCTTACGGTTGGTCGAGCAGTGCAATACAGAGGAGTCTGGGTGGTTCCATTCTCCTCACATGCGCACACCATTGTCTTCTTTCTTGCCTTCCCCACATAATGACATCTTCAATGTCGCATGTTTCTCTTATCATGACGTTCCTTATTCTATCTTGTAGACTCTTGTCAGTTATACTCCTTACAGTCTTCATTTCTGACATTCTTAGCGTGTTTTTTGTTACTGCGGTGTCCGCTCAGCATTCTATCCCATATGTAATGATGGGTCGCATATAAGGTTTATATATATAACGTGGTAATATTTTTCTTTATTAATTGGGTGTAAATAATATGTAAAGTGGGTGTATAATAATAAAATAAACAATGTGTTGCTTTGTAATTAAAGAAACGACAATAAAAGTTTATTCTCAATTAATCTTTACAATAATTTTTATATCTATCTGATTCTGACAGTTAATAATATTATCGGAAGTCTTTTGTTTTATTCTGAGCGACGCATGCGACATCTGGTGGTAGAACTGTTTTATGTAGGTACTATTTGTAAGTACTTAATAAAATGTATAGGTAGGTACCTAGTTATTTTATTACATATATTTAAAATTTTCTGCCGATTTTCATGTCAGGGTTTTAACGTACAACATTTTTCATTTTGATATATCAATTTACATAAAAAATAGATCTATGTTTATATTTGTTCCACTTGAAGTTTTGTAATTAGGGTGCACCTGTAAAAATAGTGACAGAAAGTCACTCGCAAGCAGCTGATTGGCTGAGGGGATGAAAAAGTTACAGGACAAGGTGGAAGGAAGGGTTCTGCAGCCCCCTCCCTCTCATCAGACCGCCACTCACCACTCACCCCCCATTCTTGCCTCGGGGAGAGAAGATGCAATTTAAAATTTTGTCTTCGGTGCCGGTGGCGTGCATATACAAAATTCGCCGTAAAATGTATCTGTGTTATTTGTCTACCAACCTCGCTCACTCAAACATTTCCTACCGACTATCAACACCTGATATTTTATAGGGCTTTATTTTTCAGAGCGAGAAAAGAGGAAGGGATGAGAATGACGTAGAAAGACAGGGAAATAGTATGTGATGAAAAATTAGCTACAGCAAATTATTTTATGAAGATGACATTTGCATTAAAATTTTATAATTAACATCAATTTATATATTAATTTGTCAGGTAGTCAATACTATGATTGTAACTATTTCCATGCTGTTACACTGCATGGGTAGCCAGAGAGGATGGAACGCCACACTTCTAGTTTTCTCTACATCTATACATCTAGTAAAATTCCCTCTGATTACGTATGTTAGACTGTTGACACGATTAGATTTCAGTTCGTTCTCTTCCTTCTCCTATGAACATTTTCTTAACGTATTCAAGAGAATTCTTTCTTTTGTCATCTATTCGCTACACATGTCCAAAACACCTCGAAAAATCGATTTGAATTAAATCAACTTTAAATTCATTTCTTACATCTTAATGTTTAATTCCATTACACATTTGTTTAATGGATTACATTTCAACGGCGTTTATTCTGCTTTCATCGTTCTTTTATCACTTCCATGCATCGTTTACATACACCAGTTATACGAGCACTTTGTTGTGAACTCCCTTCAAAGGACATATTTTCATTAAGAATTACTGTGTTCATAAAAGTATTTATTAAATGAAAATAAAGCCGTATGTATGTTTTTAAAATTTAAATGAGAATTTTTTTAAATTTAATTTAAATTCATACTAAAACCATCTCAATACTTTCTTAATTTTATCGATAATGCTTAAACTAAGCCTTGCATTTTTTCCTCATATCATACGAACATTTATAATACAACGTTTTGCTACGTATCCGTCAGTATATAAGTGGAAATAAAACCTAGAACTTGCGAACGAAGATTTGCACACACTCAAAATATTGCAAATAATATCTTTATACCATTTGTGATAAAAATATCTTAAGATTACCGATTCTCAAATGACTAATAACCCAAAAAGACGTTTTATTGTGTCGCTTTTAAAATCTTTGGTGAGAAAAATGACATTCCAGTTTACTTTGACGTCGCTAAATACGGTCACCTTTATTATCTTGGAGAAACTTCCTGAATAAAGCTGGAGTAAATGTTAACCTTAAATTCTTTTTATCCGCGAACGCATAAATTTATCCCCAGGCAATAATGCTTCGTCGATTTTCCTCAAATCTTCATTATCGCAAACCAGGGGTGGTAAATTATGTTGTGAAACTTTTCTTTAAAAAAAGGTGTTAATCATTTCTAGTTATTAAAAATATGTTTACATTATGAAAATAATTAGCAATGTAGAATTTACCCAATACGCTGTTTGTATACTAATATAAAGCTCTAAAAGCAGTGAAGGATTAAATGTAATGTTTTTTGTTTGTTATTTTCCTTATAATAAAAGCATTTTACAAAAGAAAAAGCTCTTTTTTAAGCTTCCATGAAAACAAAGAATGAAAATGGAAAAAAATCAGATCACCCATATTATAAGAAAATTCAATTTCTTGTGTATTATAAAAAGTTTCATAATATTCCTAAGGAGTAATTGAAATATTTTGTTAAAAGAAACTATGTTAAATATGATATGAACTTTACAAATATTATGAGTAATAAAAAATATAGTTTTACATGATATATGTCAGGTAAAAAATGGGGTACAAAGTACAATCAAGGCTTACTCGTAGTTAGATTAAGATGTTAAAATTGAATTAAATAGTATTAACGCTTATCTGCCCACAATGGTGCATAAGGCACTGGATCGAACGGACGCAATGTTAACTTGATAGTTAATTCTATAAGACAAGGTGATCAGTTTTGCTCTTTGTATACCAGTCAAGGGCGATATTAAATAATAATTGAGTGAAAAATAACTCATATTAATTATGACCTTCCCTCAGAATCGAACTTGGGACCTCCAGCATGGAAGCCAAACGCGGTAATCAAGACACGTTGAAGGCGTATAATAAGTAGAAAAATGAGAATATATAAATAATACAGCGACATCAATTATATAAACAGTTAAAACTAAGAAATTTTAATATTAATACAGGTATGATGTTTTGGAAATAAAATTAATATTTTAATCTTAACCACTGTTTTATATTTTTATGGCCAAGTTAGAGAAATAAAAGTGACTGCATAAAAAAAAAACATGCGGAGCAGTAAAAAATACTTTATTTCATATGGAACCCTTGTTTTAAAAAGGAATATTTGAATGAATATAAAATTGAAAATAATTAAGAAAAAGTTTAATATATATTTTTTTGAGTGAAGGTTAATTTATTTTTATTAAAGTTTTAATTTAGTTTACTAGTTCTTTTATTTGAGTTTAGGTTTTAGATTATTTTAATTCAGGTTTCGATTTCGATAATTTTTTTTTACGACTTTGTAAAACTGTATTAATCGTGTTTTCTACTTAGAATTGAAAGCTTCTGAGAAATGAAGCAAGAGCATAAATCTATCTCGTCGACGTGAAAATAAGGGTTGTTTAACCCTTAATAGTCGAGCTCAGACTCATCTCAGGTGAGAATGTGGTCGTGAGAGGCTTTATGCAATAGGCGCTCAGTACGCACGCCGCTCTTACACATATCGGTTAGGGGTAACGTTATCCAATATTTTAGATGTACTTTTACGCTTCATCGATCCGTTAAGGGTTGAATCATAATGGAGAAATAATTAAATGTTTCCGGAATAATACATTTTCTGGGATGACTGGTGTAAATCATGAGATGCTGTTATTACTGGATATCCACAATGAAGTTAAATTCACAATGAAGTAATATTCAGCCTCTGTTGGTGGCGATAACGACAAAACGTCACTGGTTATAGAAAATAATAACCAAAAAAGCTATTTAAATGCTCATTTTTCTAATATTTCAAATAATTAATAATTTTTTTTAAATTCAATATATAAATGGTGATTTTTTTGTAGCAGGCAAATAGAGTTTTTCAATTTTTTACTGCGTCACACCTCTTAAAAAACTATAACTGATACATTTAAAAAAAGTTTGATTGTTTAACGCGTAAATCCACTACAGTTGCCCGATTTTTTCTCCTTTGGACCCGTAAATCGACTATAGTTAACATTTATTGACTCTAAATTAGAGTAAGCAAATAAAAGGAAATAAAAGGAATTTTATAGAATACATACTTTATTTTTTATAAAAATTTGCATTTTTCAAATCAACCTTTATTTTTCGCTTAGCGCCTTCAAAGGGTTAATATAATATTTTATGAAAAACATATTTTATAATAATTTTTTTTTAATCTATTTAATATATATATATATATATATATATATATATATATATATATATATATATATATATATATATTTATATATATATATATATATTTATATATATATATATATATATATATATATATATATATATATTTATATATATATAATATATATATATATATATATATATATATATATATATATATATATATATATATATATATATATATATATATATATATATATATATATATATATATCAGTGGCGGTACTTCCCTAGAAGCCCAAAAGCCCGGCTTGCCTAACAACTCCAAATAAAAATGACTAAATCTAGACCAAATGATTAAAAATATGTAATTAATGTATGACTATTTTTAAATTATGGCGCGCTTACATGATTATTAAACTATATGCATGCCATTATATGGTGATGGTACTTATTGGTTATGTTTAATATCTGAGGAAGATATTTTATTATAGTAAACATTTTCTTTATTTCAAGGTGATGGCTTTACCTTACAAAAGTTACATGTTAGCATATTTTTACAATGATAACAATAGATTGTTTATATTTATAATACTTTCTGGGTGCTTACTATACTGGGAATAATATGAGGAGAAGAAATTATAGGTACATATTGTATTAACGAATGTGAAAAATAATGGGCTTGCCTTACTGGTAAACCCTAGGCACGCCACTGATATATATATATATATATATGTGTGTGTATATACCATAGGTGAATGATTTGTTATTCTGTTTTTATTTTTTTTACTACAAGTTACGTTAATGATGTTAAGAGTTTGGTTATAAAAAACACGCGTTTTCATTAAAAAACAAAATACACAACTAGATTGGAAGAATTTTATAAAAGTTGTTTTGTATAAAAAGTTAAGGTACTTTTCATCATATAATACGTAAATATGTGTAGGTTGGCATGCTAAAAGAAAGTATAACTTTTAATGAGGACACTTCAAAATTCTACAATGTAATATGCCCTAAAGCTTTGTATTTGACTATTTTATTGTTGACTCAAAATCCTTTGTTTTAAATGCCCGACAAAAATATCAATACTTAATATAAAACATGCAAAGAGAAGATCAAAGATAAAATAAAGCGAATCCAAAGTCTTTTTCTTTTTATATTGACACTACACGCTGAAGATTAGCAAACATCACGGTAATTTTTACTTTATGTATGGCCACTCTAAACAGCTACTAATTTTAAAATAGACCCATTTCCAAGTTTTTAAGCCAAATTATACCTCTTCATCTAATGCTGCGTTAACCGTTATCTTTGCCTTAAAATAACAATGACAAAAGGGAGTCAGAAAAACCCTATATAAAAAACGTTTTGTGGGTTATTGCTAAAAAAGTATATGACTTTAAAATTAACAAAACTCTTTATATATATTTATAAATATTTATTTTAAATTCATACTTTTTTCTTTGAGATATTACCTCTTGGCTATGGTCAAAGGAAATAAAGGGTAGTTTTATAATATTATTATCAAGTATCAAAATGGATATAAATTGAGATTCTCAAAAAAGCTCTGAAAAGGCTTTATTATAACGAAAATATATCCTGTTAAAAGAACCGATAAAGAATTTACGATAAATTCATTCAAATGTATTTTTTTTTCTTCACACTTTCGAATTTACTGAAACGGAGTTTGACCCAAAAATATTACCCCTTTTCAGTCAACTTCAATAGGAACCATTGCTTAATGCAAAGGATTATACTTAGATATAATGTGTTACAAATTCAGCGGCTATATACTATATTATACATATTTATTTTCAGGGGAAATATAAAAGACCTTTGTGGTTAGCAAAAATATTGATACGTAGATCATTCAATTATGTGCGTATAGGTGCGATTCTGGAAGGATTAAATTGTTGAGTAATGTTCCATATAATTTCGGCCTATCCCTTTACTAAAGATAATTTTCTTTTATTCTTTCGTAATAAATACAACAATAGCGAAGAAATTCTAAAAAATATAAAAACGAAATAGCAATTTATAGCAACATTTTGATATTTTATTAAAATTAAACACTTGAATTTACCACTTTAATGAGTTTTATTTATAAACACGACTAGTTTCGAAAACATACAAATAAAGTTTTAATTTGTACCAGAAGATGAAATAATCTTATGTTTTTGAAACTAGTCGTATATATAAATAAAACTCATTAAAGTGGTATATTCAAGTGTTTAATTTTAATAAAATAATCATGTCATTCCACAAAGTAATGCCGAATCAATAAATAACATATTGAAACATAGAAATTGAAACATACATAATTCTTAGAAATATGAATAAACTATGTTTTTTAAAATAATATAACAATGAATAAACCCTACCTCCTATTGTCCATGTTCCCATTGATAAAAAATATTTAAAAAAATAAGAAACGGCTCCTACCCCTTCACCCTCAGCATCCCAAAGATACATCTCCAAAATTTTGACTAAGTTTCAAAAAAGGTGCTGGAAAATGATGCGGAATGCATCGAAATACGTGTCACAATAGATTTTAAGAAATAGAAGTATTTACTGAGTAAATCTCAAATTGAAAATGGTTAGATGTTACCACAAAGTGACTACCAAATTAATTGACGAAAAAATTTAAAATTATTTTTATATGAATTACTCCTTGATGTAACAAATCTAGCATATTAAGAAAAAAATAAACAAAAAAATTGTGTTTGAATTAACTTATTTTAACAATTATCAAATGTAGTCTACATTTGACCTAATGATGAAATGATTATTCCTAAACCAGTAGTCCTAAAGTTGTGTTTTTACGTGGTATTACACAAAGTAAACGATGAATGATAAGGACAGTGTTATATTATCATACCATAAACTAAATAATGGTTTTGCTATAGAAAATAAGAATGTTTAGTTTTATACAAAATTTACAGCAACATGCTGATACCAAGAAGATTTGCATTTGAATTTTAGAAAATACAAGTAAAAGATCTGCGTAGTCGTTTTTTCATTTTATTTTTAAATAAGTTTTAATATAAATGTTTGGGTTTGGGAATAGGCCCACGTGTATATTTAGTACGTATGTTCCTCCAACGACAAATGAACACAGTCTCTTGAACAAGGAAGGTAAACTAAGCGGGGATGCATAATATTCATTGGGCAGGCCCGATTTTCCGCACGGTCGGGCAAGCCTTTGATCTCGAACCGTGATCACTCAACACCTACACAGGCACGGCATAAGATCTCATCTATTTCTGTTATCTTTTTACCTCTATCTGTCTATGTAGCATTAACACATATCTCTCCGTTCCTCCTGTGTTCCCGGGATTAGGGCGCTGTTTGATATGGGGTAATTGAATGTGAATGAATATGATTGAAGGAATATTATGTATTGAATAAAATGATGTGGACTTGGGAGGTAATAATCCCGTAAACCAACCTATTCGCAAGGAATAGATCCAGGTATGAATTTACGCCATAATGCGATTCTTAACGCAGAAATTAGTAATTCAAATTTAACAAAATTTAAAATATTTGTAGTTTGTCCATTTTTTGTTGACAAATCCAATTAAGAATCATTTATATTGACATTTCAACTATTTGAAGAAGAATATGGAAGTCTGCATATTTACAGGGCTTACTGTTTTAGTGATCACTTTATACACGTGTAACATTAAACATTCTGCTAATGATTGACAATCGGAAGTTTCGGAACTTATATGTATCTTACAATTGACACCTTCATTCACATACGAGTTCTCGACACCATCTATGGTTGATTTGAGTAAGTTTTAGTATTTAAATTAAATCTTCATTTAAATGTATGTTAGATTCTTCCCGAATTATTTGGCTTACTAGGAGACGCATAAAGTTAAAAGAGACACTCTGGTTTTTATAATGTTTAATTTTACAATCTATTTAAATAAATAACTCTAGTCACAGTTAAGTTTTAATAAAAAAAAATCGTGTATTTTAAAATAATAATTTGAAGTATTAATTTTTTTCATTACTATAATTTTTGATGTGTTGAAATTGCGTTTGATAGCTATGAAACCCTAACAGATCAGAGCTAGATGCAAAAATTTAACCAGGTAATCTAACGCTGTAACCAAAGGAAAGTAAACCTAAGACAAAACTTTTATGATTGTTTTTTTAAAGAACATTTAATATCACAGTAAAGCGCCCTCAAGGTAAGGTATTTTATGAAAATAGCGCTATATAAATAATAAAAAAAACTATTGTTATTATTAAATTCCAGTTTTCTTTTATTTCAATTTTAAAGCAATCAAAGTCTTCGATTGATCTATTCTTGTACAAGTAATTAATTTGACAAAACATCCTCAACCAGACAAAACCCTTTAATTTTCTTCACAGTTGCCGCTGGGGAAGCAATTTTCCCTTTCCGTGATGAGGGTTGAGAGGCATTAGATTAGCCTCTCGATTGACATGTTTGATGGCAAATGTTTACCTCTTGCACTTCATGTTTGCTGGGAAGACAGTTACTTTGCTTTATTGTGTTAGTCAATAAATCAAAGTAGAGTGCCTTAATGTAGACATTTCGCTTTTCATCCTACGCACTTTCCTACTGACAAGACAACTAGAATTGATTTAATTATACTAGAAAATAAAACAAAAGTTTCCAAAAAATACCGAAATTTCTTCATTCTTCAAACCCTTATCCGCACCCAATGGTGCATAGGGCACTGCATCATATAACCGGAGTGTAATCTTGATCGTTAACATATAATATCAAGGAAAGGTGAGCAGCCATCCGCTTCAGTTACCAGGCCAGGGTAATATTTAATAAACATTAGAGTGAAAAAGCACTTAGATGTATTTGATCCCACCCTGGGAATTGAATCTAAGACACGGTAGTGAGGTAGCGAGCGTGCTGACTATTACACTACGGAGGCCAATTTTTTCTAGTGGATTTTTTCTTTTGAATTTATCCAGATTTTCGTTTGCAAATGCTGGATTTGCTCCAATGAATTTTAAAAAGGTCTCTGCAACTAGTAAAACCTGAAGAATTTCTTCAATTCCTTTTCTACAATTTATAAGGCATGGGAGCATACATATTATTGAGCTATAATATTTTGCATAGTTACATGAGTAAACTGTGTCACGCGTATTCACTAAGTTGAAATATTTAACGTTAAAACAAGATTCCTGTTTGAGAGTCGAATTGAAGATATTTTCATTAATTGATTCGGCAGTCACTTTCTAGTAATATCTTTCCATTTTTAATTTAGTTTTATTTGGTAAGTACCATATTTCTTAAAATCTATTGTGACACATGTTGTGATGGACTTTAACACTATTTACGATTTTTTTTACTTCATCATGCCAAGTTTTCCTAGATCTTCCTCTGTTTCTATTACAAATCACACTCGCCTCAAAAATACTCCAGTGTATATACCATACTTATTAACCATAGTAAAAAGTCAATTTGGTAGTCAAATGCGTCCAAAGGATTTGGTAATGAAAACTGTATTTATTTAAGAAAAATTCTAATTTATCAATGACGTTATATTTTTTTAATGTTTTACATTTGGTGATTATTTAATTTAGATATTGAATGTGATTACATTAGATTTCAAATAAATATAACCGATTAATGAACTTTACGTCTAATAACTTTATGGGTAGATTCAAATTAAGTTGATGTATTTATCTGTCAATTAATAAATTTTAATTCAATTGATCAATATGGTGGTAGACTCTCAGCCTTAACAAGATTTCCTCCAATTTCCGGCTTTTGCTTCCACCCCGTCCTAAGGACGCTCTTTTCCAATTTCCACTTCCAGAAGCTTTGACTCGCTTGACCTCAGAAAATAAAAACATATTCTAAGAAATAGCGGAGTGAAAATTCAAAATGGCACCCAGCAACCAACTTGAAAATCAATTGTATAATTCGTAGATATAAAGTACAAAATAAAAAGAGGTAAAAACTTCACTCTTGTATCGGTGATAAGTGGGGAGTTTTAACCGCAGTTATTCATTCTTAACAATATTTTGAGTGTGTCCTAATCATTGTTAAACAATCTGAGGTTGTCTCTACCAAGGACTTATTTACAATATATTTATATCTCAACAAAGATGATGAAGAATATGAAAGTCTAGGTATTTAAAGGGCTTACGACCTAATATAGTCTAGTTTATGCGATCACTTTATACACGTGTAACATTTACATTCTACTCATTATCGACAACCATACTATTCAAATTTAGGTAATTTAAACCCAAAGTTTAAAATAAAAATGGAAAATTATGTAATGAGGCGTTTTTTGTAAAAATAGTATGTAATATAACTCTGGATTTTTTTACATATATTTTATAAAGGTCTCTGTTAACAAAAGTCATGCTAAAAAAAACCTTACCCAAATAGTAGGTTGTACAAGAACGTGCCAATTAAAACATAAATAAAACAAAAGAGGTGAAATTTGAGTAATCATGGGTAGAATGATGAATGTTACACGAGTATAAAGTGATCACTTGAACCAGCATATAGGTCGTGAGCTCTGTAATTATCTAGATTTCTATATTCTTCATTATTTATGTTATGATATCAAAGATCATCAATGGTTAAGCTTATATCAAATCCTATAATAAACGAGAATCGCACGTTGCATGATACAATTTGTAGACAAGAACCATGGTTTTTATATTTACAATACGTTTAGATTTCAAACTAAAACCGCATAAAATAAATTATTAAATGCAAAAAAGAAAGATATAATTGTTTAAAAAGTACAAAAATTTCAGAATTTGATTAAATTAAACATAAGTCATGATGTGACTGATACTTATATGTATTTTTGATTTGGGAGAAACCCGTTAATTTGAAATACTTATATGTTTTTTTTTGTATAATATAATAATGGGTTGATGAAAGTTCTATAAAATATGCGTACAGTGTATATCGCATAAGTAATAAGGGTCATATTTAATTTTGAAGTTATAAAAATATACTTTATTGCTCGGGAGTTAAAATTTCCCGTATCGATTATACATAATCTATTATTATTATTGAAAACAAAGAAAACTCACCATAAATATATGCACACTTCGTATTTGACATTCACTTTAAACAATAGAAAAATTTGATGTTTTATCCAAACTTATTTATATATTGTATTAAAAAATTATTTGATGTCTAATAAGATCGGGGTAGCAGAGTATTGAAGAGGTGTTCTCCCGATGCAGTCCATACACAACACTGATATGTTATTTACTCGGTGACCGGAATTAACGGCGAGGAACTGAAATACCCGGATATTCGGTCATTGTGTGTTTTTGTCCCGACTCCATCATGCATGGGCTCGGCGGACAAATTAGGTATTTCTGTAAAGGAAATCACATTATATTCAGATAGACTAATGTTCACATGCATCCATGCTCGAATAATCACCATCGCAACTGAAAACTGTAAACTATTCAGTATTGCGTTTTGTGCCCGAAATTCTACGACACTAAAATACATTTTAAAAAGGTACTTCAACCAGATATTTCAGTATACTAGTAAAAATAGATAAGGTGAAGTCTGTTTCTTTCTCTCGATGTAAATATCACGAATGAAAATAGCAATTATTCGTGTCAAGTAATGATATATTTATTATTATATGTATGTGTCTCAACTTCATAATAAGGAAATTGAGGAGAAACTGTAGCAATGGCAAGGGGATACTCGTACAAGCTTGTGTAAGCTAGATATACGATTACAAGGTACTGGGAATTTGAGTTTCTTGGTATTCCAGATTATTTGATTGAAATTTTAGAATTAGAATTTTTATCTTATCATATAACCCTCCTCACTCAAATCATAAAAATAATGCATGCTCTAATGGAGTATTTAAAGACTCCAGTCGTATTCATAGAAATATTGTGTGTAATAATGATACGGAGCTTATGACAAACGTCGTGCATGTGCAAAGATCGAATTCGCGAATCGTGCCGTGAATAATCGCAATAATGCAGGTCACAATGGCTGTTTTGCTTACACACTGTTGTGGCGCGCAGAAATTAGAGTGAAATAAATAAAATTCATTGGTTAAACATAAATTACACACGGTATATGGAACATTAAGCCGTTAGATCTCGTATCGATGTATTTGACCGTAGATCGCGAAAATACTGAAGATTGCGCGTTTTGAATATTTCGAAACAATAAATGCCAGAATACTCACCAATATTATTATTAAGAAAACAAAAAAACATGAAAATATTGTGTAAAATTTGTATCAGGGGGATTTAAAATCCCCTCCTTAGTATGGATAGGTTAAAAAGGTATTCTAGCCATGACGATGATACTTTTTGGATTGTGATATCACTTTGTGGTTATATCTATCCATTGTTTATTTAACTCTTACTTGGTTAGTATCACTGTTAAAAAATCTATTGTAAAACATGTTTCTATGCATTCCACACCACTAACAAAATACGAATATATATTATCACAAAGTGACAAACATATGTTAACTTCATCTTAGTTATTTTAAAAATTATGTTATTTTCAGCAGTACGAACTAAACTGAATTTGACATGTCTGCGGTATTGAACCGCTTAATTGCTACTTACTTCAGTTCGCAAGATCAATTACTCTGGCCAATTAGGAATCGAGAAAACTTCTCAACCTTTAGCTCGTATGGAAGAGAGCTTTTCCGGGACGCGCTTTACCGACGTGTATTTTCTATGAAAATATTTTCCCTCTAGTAAGATGCCACAATATCAATTACCACCAAATTGCCTGCTAATTGCATTCCGCGTACAGCACCGCACCAGGTAACTTGTATACGTACCACCTAGCTACACACTCTCCATCCACAGGCAGCACGACCCCTTCTGCTACCTCCCCTAGCCAGCCCTAGGCACCGGTGGCAAATGTTTGTATGTCACAAGGAAATATTGTATTACACTAATTTAAGTGATTTCGGAATATGGAACGGTATTTTGCTCAATTTAAGTATGATCAAAAGTCAAGTTAATATGAAAAATAATGTAACTTCATAATAAGGTTAGCTTTCAACATTTCACTCTTCATTTCATAGTTATTATTTAACTTGATAATTAGGTAGGTAGCTTTCAAAAAATACTATTTATTCCATAGTAATTACGTAACCTCATAATATCGTAGATAACTTTAATTATAATACTCTTAATTCCATAGATAGTACATTTTAAGTATATTTTATTATATTTATATTTCCATGGTTAGTATATTTTATTTTCAGGTAATGTTAACGAAATACAAAATAAGATTATTATTTAGATAAAATAATTAATTTTTGCCTTGGGAGGACGTTGACATAATATGTCGACAACTGTAAGTATATTTTTTATACCGCCAAGCAAATCCGCTATTTAACTATTTTTTACCCAAACAATATTATCATATGATGAAACTACATTTTATTAAAATAAATTTTAATTGCTAATATTGCTACGATGGAATTTTGATATTTTGAATATTGAATTTAGATAATTTGTTAAATCCTACTTAATCAAACACTATCACTTATTTAGTTAGGTTTAGAAAGCATTTTATTTTTAATTTAATTTCTCACTATTACTTTTAAATGACTTTCATGTTTCTTTATATGTATGTTATACATACCGGATTGAATTTTTGTTTTAATTTTTAGGAATGTGAAAATTGATAACTGGTATATTAGGGTTTCCGAAGTATTTGAACAAGAAGCTTTTTAATTTAATTAAAATATGTAATCGTCTTTAAATACTTCTTATCTCCTTATCAATCTACTCAATGTCGCTGAATAAAATCATTTTCCGAACAATGCATGCAGATTTGCATACGGCTTAAGTCGAATAATAGGGATGATGGAATGGTTAGAGCACGAATACATGCATTAGCAGGGTAATAGGTATTACCAAAGTTCTGCCTCTAAGGTCGTAATGATATATAGGGTAAATGCATGGCTCTTAGTACAAGGCGCATACCGCAACAACTCAATTACGGCAATCAGAACCTACCAACCACCTCTTCATGCGACGGACCATGGCTGCATGCTGCATACAATGCTGTGCATATGTAGTGTAGTCTTCATACCTGGAATATCAGTAAGCAGTGATAGCCTCATGTGAAAAAAAATCCTTGCTTGATGTCATCACAGCGGTTTTAAGTGATAATTGAGTCAATTAACGAAAAACAGTCAAAAAGTCTAAAATCTGCATTTTTATTAATTAATTTTTTAGAATCCCTATGACATCTATAATAATAGCAATTTCACTATCTATTTTCTCAAAATAATGTGTGTTTTCAGTGAGTAAAATAATATTTTGTTGTCTAATATTTTTCAGAAAACAACTGACAAAATGACGTGTATTTAACAAATGTATTTTTTTTAAAGAAGCATTGATTTTTTTCCAACTTTCTTACTGTCGCAGGATTTTTTTTTGAACACAACGAATTCGGTTGCCTTTGTTCGGCTTTTTAGCGTATGGCAGATAATTATAAGAGGAATAATTGTGGGTAGGATACGTGAGATAATGATCGCAACATTGTTTTTATTGTTATATATAAAAGACAAAATGTCTTAATTTTTTTTCTTCATATTTTCTAGTTTAATGATTAGCATATAAAAAAATAAAGTTTTTTCTTAATTGTGTTTTGTCTTTTATATTAATTTATTATTAGATTAAAACCAATATTTTTAGCTTTTCCACTTTTTTATTTGACCAGCGACCGGGTTTCGTCGTTACCGACATCATCAGACTGGTGGTGTCCAGTTTGAACCAGTCTGATGACGTCGGTAACGACGAAACCCGGTCGCTGGTCAAATAAAAAAGTGGAAAAGCTAAAAATATTGGTTTTAATCTAATAATAAATTAAGAATGCAATTCCATCACGAAGTGTCAGTGGATAATATAAATCTTTTATATTAATTATAAAAGATAGCATTTTTTTTGGATAACATAAGTAATTTATACACAATAGAATTAAAGCAAAATAGTAAAAAAATATAAGCAGATTACAGATACATAAAATTGGTTTTGAAAAAAATGCATTTTTAAAGTAATTATTATCATTTTTTAAGTAAATTAATTAGAGGTAAAAATTATTGGAATTTAACATAACAGGAGAACATCATAGTACATAGGTACGCGTTCTTAACATTGCACGGTATACACATTGTTATGTTGTATAAGATGTAATCAGAATTGAGATACAACAATCAATTGTTTTAAGCGTAGAGGAGAACAATATTGGTATTAACAGGATAGGATCATAGTGAAGAGGTACATATCGTAGATGCAGGTATTATATTAATATCGTTCAATCTAACAGCGTCTTGTTAAAGCCATGATACAATGCCAGAATTGCACAAAAAGAATCAATTAGCTTTGACGTGAATCAGTTTGGAGGTGAACAATATCAGTATCAGGAGTAACAGGACGACATCATATTGAGGAGGTGGGCGTGGCGGCAGCCTCGATTATGAACTATGGAAGCATGAAATTGGAGCGTGCTTACAATGGGCCGATACAATGTATCGTCACAGCTAACTACGCTAGATATATGTAGAATATTGAGAGTCTACGTATAAATGTATAACTAAACGGCCCATGCTCTGAAGCGACGCCAGCGCCATCGTCGATAGACGAAAATAAATAAAATTGACTACATTAGAACGAAAAAAACAGGCGGGGGAGAAAATTTAAATTCCGCATGAGAGCTTAACATGAGATTGGGAAAAGGCAGATTAAAATAATGTTTTAATGAATTACACAGTTCACAAAAGTTTATTTTATGATCAAAATATTGTGCTTATAATTGCAACATAAAAGGATTTTTTGTTCACATACATAGTTATGATTCCTTAAATTTGTAATATAATTTTTTTCGCAGGTGAGGTAAAAGAGTGTGTAAATAACTATATGATATATGTACATATCATACGGTTATCTATACTACCTTGTAATGTAGTTTATTAAATTTTCTCGTGGAATTGGGGTTAAAATTAGTAAATGTGATTTATTCCAATATTTGTTAAATATACTTGTACCTCAAGCGATGGATCGCTTACATCGAGCTTACATTACGCTTGGAACGAGGTACAACTATATTATTGAGATAACATTGCGTTTTCTTCAATTGATTTCATGCCATGAAAACTTACTGTATGTTTTGTATGCGGCAAAACGTATGATAGATGTTCTAATGGTAAAATAAGGAAATAATGCAAAGCATTATTGATAAAATTAAGAAAACTGTGTTTAGATGATTTTGACATGTGGAACGAATGAGTGAGGAAAGAAAGGTAAAATAAATTATAGAGGCGAACTTAGTTGTAAAAAGAACGACCGAAGAAAATTTGGCATGATCAGGTTTGTCAAATACTTGAAAGCGGACAGGTCAAAAGTCGAAATAATGCGGCAGGTATGAGGAGATGCATGAATGTGGAAGAGGAGAATGTGGCATTCTACTCTCTCTGCCTACCCATGCGGAGAAGCGGTATGATGGTCAGTTCATAATTAGTAGTTTATTTAGTTTCAAATATACACAAATGCCAAAATGTTTCAACTGTTATTGACTGAACTTCTTTAAAAAAATCCTAACTGTGAATTAAAAAGGGAGAATTTGCTACTCCTATCACCGAACTATGACACGACCTAAATATCTACGGAGATAAATATCAACAAAATATTATCATTTATAAAATAAGTATATTTATTACAACACTTACATATAATTTGACTCCTAGCTGGCATGCGCTGTATCCATCCAACCATGTATCCGCCAGGAGTAAAAAACCAGCGATGCGTTAAAAAATCACCATATTCTATGGCAAATCTTTACCGAAATGGTTGGATACACCTTTGTAATATTACAGCTTACACAATCGGTCACATTTGGATAGTCAAATAAACACGGTTATATAGGTTGGGTGACGAATTTGGATCTATCGAGAACTAGTATAAGAATGAAATAAATGTGAAAGAATACACAATATTTATGTATTACATGTTAAATCAAACACTGATTTATTGAGTCTACTAAGTTGTATTTTACTGTTGGACAAATCACATAATGACTGAAATTCGTTTGAAAATGCCATAACTAGGCGAAACAGTTGCCAAAAATTGATTTTTATGTGTTTTTTTTTACAATAAAATACAACTTAGTAGACTCAAAAAATCAGTGTTTGGTCTAACATTTAATACATAACTTAAAATGGAGTTCTACAAATTAAACGCCAAATCTATAAATAAAACACAACATGCCTATAATAATCGTTAGACCCGTAAATGCTCAGACTTCCATATTCTTTTTCATTTTTGAGATGTCTGAAAATAATATGAAAAATAAATAACTGGAGATATCAAGATTTGTGAACAAGTATTTGGGCACACACAATATTCCTAATATCAGCGACTCCGAAACCAAAATAAATTAAAGTGTTCTATTATTTATTTCATATAACCTGGAGAGCAAGACTGATTATATTGGCTTTATGTACAAAATGATCATGACAGCGTTACGGTGTTCAGATGCAGTGCCCTATGTATCATTGTGTAATTTTCCGATACATCATTGCTAAAAATGAATCATTAATAAAGGTCTAAAGAAGAAGAAAAGAAAGAGTAAAATGAACATGAAAGGTGCATGGTCATCTACAATACATTAAATTTTCTCACAAACTTAAACATTTTACGCTGATGCAAAGAGGCTGATTATTATTTAGAACTTTCTAACAACTAAGTGACTCTAAATCTAGCTAAGGTTTGTGCAACATCCCTTACCATATTCCTACTGAAAATTCAACTCTATAAATTTTATTCTTCTCTGTTTTACTCCTTATTACTGAGGGTTATGACCCTTGTCGAAGCAATGACTCTTCTCTAGTTATCCCTTGACTACGTTGCACGTAGCGCTCCAACCACTGAGGTGCCTGCTGCTGTCTTAACTTGACCGGTCCATCGTGTGCTGATCCTCCTCACCCTCTCTTCCCTTCCAGACTACCAATCACAACAAGTCGTTTCAGCCTATCCTCATTGCCACGCGGTACGAAGAACAGAATGTCAGTCCATCCGAGTGTAACATAAGTTTTAAAGGTTATTCCTAATTTTGATTGGAATTTACTCCATATAATTTCATGTAATTCATGAGTGAAAGATTCTAGGAGAAAACACTCGCTGCTTTTTGAGTATTTCTGGTCATCAGCACATCATAGAATCTTTATGAAAATTAATTGAAAAGAAGTATGATAAAATATAATTGAATTCCTCTTTGATACAGCTGTAAAAATAAAGAGCAAATAAGTTTTCTGGTACCTTAATGAAAAGCGTTAAACGCTTTTTGTTCTTTTTTCTTTCGACCTGTTCTCGTAAGTGTATAACCATCTCTGGATGTATTACCAGGTAGGGTGAAAGATACACAGTGGGAGATAAACAGAGCAGTCTGTAATCCATCTCTCGGGAACGGAAGGATCGTGTGATGGATGCACTCAAGTCCCAAAGTTCCGCACAAGTTGTGCAGAGTAAACAGTTTGAGTGGGACAAGGCGCTAGGGTGTAACCGCTATAACCGGGGATTTTGTACTAACTAGGCTATGGAGAATTCATATGCACACACACACACACACACACACACACACACACACACACACACACACATATATATATATATATATATATATATATATATATATATATATATATATATATATATATATATATATATATATATATATATATATATATATATATATATATATATATATATTTATATATATATATATATAAATATATATATATATATATATATATATATATATATATATATATATATATATATATATATATATATATATATATATATATATATATATATATATATATATATATATATATATATATATATATATATAAATATATATATATATATATATATATATATATACATATATATACATATGTATGATAAGGGTGTGGTAGGCCTGGATTAAATGGCAATAATTAAAAACAGGTCGAAGGTTCAAAAGTTTAAACGTCCAGGCAAAGGAATTAATTAATAGTTGTGTATTCGAAATTGTAAAAATGAAACGAAAATACTTGAATTAAAATGAACCGATTTAAACATTGAAGGCACGAGTTTTCATGAATCCATTACCCGATGAAAGAGAACCAGTGGACCGTGGAAACAATAGGAACGTCCGAACAAAAATCTGCTCATATAAATACTGCAATTATTTTTTGAATTGTTATTTCTATAAAACCTAAAAATATTACGACTGTAGATTGAATACTCCCATCAACGCCAAATGCAGGTTTCAATAAACATTCGGTATCTACATACTCGCACATATGTACATACGTTATAATGGAAATATAATTTCAATAAAAAGGTTTTTTGGTGAAAATGTAGTCAAAATTTTCAATGGATTCTTTCGAAACCTCGATGGTGGAATTTGAGGCATACACATATCGCTCACTCCTTTCAAGAACGTCATAAAACAAAAAACTTGATTTTTCAGGAGAACGTTTTTAAAGTTTAAAAATATAACACAATGTATTACAAATTAATATCAATCCACTTATTGAACTTTTTACTGTGTAACAGATCTTTTAAGGTAAAATCTGAAGGTTTTTTCTCTATCTCAAAAATATTTCATATGTTTAAAAAAATTATTAAAGAATACCTTTTCTTAAAAATGCAAAAACAACATTTTCTGCCCTGTAGCGGGTAAATATCAGTTAAAAATATGCCTCTTTTGCTGGAATATAGTACATTTTCTGGGCATTCCGAAGACATGCACAACTGAAAATTGACGATTTTTGATTTATGACGTTCTTGAAAGGAGTGAGCGATATGTTCAATACAAACATGATTATCATGAGAAAAATAAATGAAATGAGACATAAACGACATTATAATAATTGCGACTATCCATTTTTATTTATAGAAATGTGGTAATATAAAGATTTTTTTTCTTTTAAAGTTATATGTTTGAATTAAAAACAAAAATAGAAGGTTACTCAGTTGGATTTAAATAAAAATACACTTATTATATTTTACACAATTTTTCTATTATCTAATACTAATATATTTAGTATATTTTAAATGTTAAAGTTATTCAGTAGCGATATCCATACTAAAAAAACTAGGAATTAATATAAAATAAGTCATATAATCATTTAAGAAAATGATCATTTTCATTAAATTATACATGTATTAAGGGTAAAAAAATGTATGAACAGAATGATTATAATGAAATGAAATGATAACTAAAAGATTTTTCTATTCATTGCACAAAAACGTGGTGTAAAAATATTTAAAGTAAGTAAATAGTAAACATATTGTGTAAAATTAATTATGATGTATTTCAGCAATGGGACATTTTAAAAAATCTGATAAAGATAGTTGAATACTTTATTCGTTAAAATGATTGAATTTTATATCAATATCAGAGTGACACAGCTTTGGATATTGTACAACAAAGAAAAATGAAATTCAATTAATATTTTTACATCGAATATTAAAGTCCATATCATATGAGCGCAGACCATAAATAGTCCAGCTTTATAACAAAATAACTTTGGTCTTTGATTTCAAGAGATGCTTTATAAAATTCATTAAAAAATAAATCTAAAGTAAATTATTATAAAAACAACATTAAAGCCAAGTGTGTTTAAAAATTAACTCTTATAATAACGTTATTTGTATATTTATATATTATATTAACAATTAGCACAGGATTAACACATACAGTAGAGGATCAATTTTAAATTATTGCTTAGAAACAATTTGTTTCATCTAATTTATAAAAATAAAAAAAAAACTTAGCACGATTTACATATTATCGTCTTTTCATTCACAGTATTCACCATCTTTTCAACACCTTTCTTGATTTTTCATCTATTTCCTTATCTCCTAAGTATATATTTTTTTTTACCATAAATTGATTGCGATATTTCTTTCAGACGTAACATGTACATCTCTAACAAAAAATATTTTAAAGAGTTATAAATATTAGTTGATACATCGTTCATGTACATCGTACATAATCGTGGTTTGTGGTCTTTGCTCGAAGCAAAATGCAGGATTAAAAAAAACGTGTAAGAAAAAAAATGAAGAAAAGGAATCAATAGGTATAATATTATGCATATTAATGGCTATTTCCAGGCTGGTAAGCACCCTTCCAAATGTCCACAAGACAAACACTAGAATGAAATCTGTAGAACATGCACAGAGGAGTGGAAATGTGTCCCAAAATGGTCCATAGTATCTTCCCATAGTAATCGTATCTTTGGTCGTTTATTTCTGCATTCTTCACCGTGAAGGTTTCGAAGATCCACGTGGACACATTGCAAACTACGAGGAAGGTGATCAGCTCTCTGCCAGGTTTAGACCTCTGGAGTTGCTTTGAATTGCTGCACCTCCTTAGAGCATCTGTGAT